>NW_011967143.1:357872-394592 GCF_000949405.1 Vollenhovia emeryi
GGGGGGGGCGGGAGCGGTGGGAGCGGGAGGTCCATTAGCGGAGCCATTTGAATATTTGCAAAGCGCGCGAGGCGGGCCTGGAGGTTAAAAAGATCTGTAATATACTGGCTGGCGTCACTTCCACTCTGCCTCTGAAATTGTCGCGAGCTCCGGAGCGGCGGCGGCGGCGGTGGCGACGGCGACGGCGGCCAGAGGTCGGTGCCGCTAACGTGGGAGTAACGGGACTAGCCGGGCGAGAGAGCCGGTTAAAATTTCATCTGCCTCCTTTGAACGGCTCGCGGGAACCCGTTGTGCGTACGCACGATAATTCGGCGCCGGTGCCTCATTCTCTCCTTAACGACGACACGCCTCCCGCTTGACGAGGTACCAGGGAGGACGACCGCGCGATCGGCGTAATATAATACCGTTTGTACCGTGACGCGGCGAATTCGGAAACCCGCAAGAAAAGATTAACGCGGCCGCGCGCGATGCGCGATACCGCCGCGTAATTTAAGACGCGGCGACCACGACATGGAAGGCAGAGGGAGGGGTGCGCTTTCGCGTTACACCGGCTTCCAATTAAGTCGCGCGAGCTCGCGCGGCACCGCGCGGTTTAACCGCGTTAAACAATCGCGGTGCCGAGGAGGCACCGTCGCGTCGCGGCTGGCAAGTAATTGCCGCCGCGCCGCGAGTCCCGTCCGATGATACGTGGCGCGCGCTCCACCCACCCGGCGCTTTTTCCGTATCTCCACTTCGCGTAACACGACAGCCTCATAACCGTATATTTAACGTAACGAGGCCGCGCAGAATGGGTATGACATAAAGAGAGTAATCCGAAATGCAGGGAGCGTTGCGCACGCTATCGCGTATGCATACCGAAGCGGCGGCGGCGGCGGCGGCGGCGGCCACCTGAAAGCGAAGGTCGGCGAATCTATGAAGCTGTTGGTCACGCTTCTTGGATTCATTCGCCTCGTTGAATCGAGTCCGGGGCCCGTTTTCCACCTTGTTATCGTCCGCGGCTGTAATCCGCGTGTCTTTAATTACGTACACGCCGGAAGTCGAGTGACCGGGCTTGATTGGGACAAAATTTCTTGCCGCGGTCACCGGCTACTCATCTTCGACTCGACTTACGTCGAGTAATCGCCGTGAACGCGGACCGCCCTAGATCGTGCAGCGACGCTTACGGTGGCATACGTTAAAACCGACATTTAATTCGATCGCGTCTCAGGCACGGGATATCCTCTTGGATTATCCAAGATACAGTCAGTCAGCGAACCCCAGTTTCGCTTGTAATCCTCCTCAAACGGCTCGTATCTCCCGGAAGTGGCGCATTGTGTCTGAAAGCATTTGGATCTTATTCGGCCTTGCTCAGCAGCGATTTGCAATTCGCGACACTGACGCTGGTTTAGCGAGGCAGCTGTTGCTACGGAAAGAGGTCCGGCGGAATCGGTGTTATCAGGTGTCTCAGAGAGTCCTCGGTTCTCAACAATCAAAAAATTATCTTGCAGCTGCAGCAACTATTTTCGAGATACGAAAAAATCACTGAGATATACACGAATAGCCCAATACTGCGAAATCGCATATGTGTCGTATTTAATCAATTTAAATAACGGAAATAGAATTATGCTATCTGTACTGTTGGCGAATGTGAAACCCAAACTTTCGAGAAGGTGTTACTAGAAATGTTGCTGCTATAAATTTTGTAGGATACAAACAATTTTCTGACAGATACACAAAATAGCGATAAATTTTTGTTACAACGCAAATAGAAATCTACCTGCGTTAGTTAGATATTTCTTTGAGTGTACTAAGACTGTCGTGTAGGGAGAAATATTTATAATGACAAGTAAACTCGGCCGTTATATACAAATAACACAAATAATAGAGAAACGCCTTATACGGTCGTGTTAAATCTTAGCGCCTAGTAATACTTTTTTTGCGCATTCAACTTTTTTCACAGCAAATTATTCCCGACGGATAACGAAGCGGATAAAAAGCGTAATGACGAGTTGGATTATTGATGTGACAGCCAAGAGGAGATTTAGGCGTAAGAATAACGCGACAGGGTCGTTAAAAATTTTACAACGTGGCTCTTCGTTTCGAGGAGGGACTTCATCACGCGGGCTTCGGCCTGCTAAACGTACGGATTACGTTTCTTGCAGCCGGCTCTCGCGGAAGGATGTTTTCTGACGTTTACGACACCGGCCGAGGAACTTAGTTGCGAAGTCGCGTCGCGCGCCGTAACGTCACATTAAATCTCCTGCTTACTGTAAAAAGTCCGTGGACAACTTCGGCGTTTGCGCCTCATCGGATACCTCGCGTACGGTGATATGCTGTGTCGAAACCGATACAGCCGCGAAAACTTTCACGGTTACATACAGCTTCGCGGGCAACATTTTGTATAATGATCGTGAATTTGTAAATTGATACTCCTTGAAAGAGGAGCGCTCTCGAAATCCAACCAATGCGAGCTTTTGTGCAAATTCTATGCGGCCTCGGTATAATACTTTATCCGTGTAATTTAATACTCGGATAAAGACTTCATTAAGTGTCGGAAATATTGATGTTGATATATGCAATTAATTCAAAAATATTAATCATGCGTTACGTGTGTACCCAAATATATTACATATATTTATACGAGTTCATAATTTTCAGAAATTTCACAATGAGCATCACCTAAAGCTTACAATATTTGTAAGATATTATTATTTATTGTTTATTTATAAATATCGTTCACGTTATAACAAGCTACAAAGCAGGCGAGAGAGACCACGGATAAAACAATAAACATTGACCCGTGTGTATAATAACTACCGAATGAATATGAAAGTAATATGCAAAACATCGTTTTGTTTATTTTAAATGTATAATTATTGTGCACGCTGTGCTGTGAGAAACAGAATTGATTGGTCTTCAATCGACTTTCTTTTTCTTGTGCATAACAATAATAAACGCAAACCAGGTGTACGATCAAGTGGGCGTTTGCCGTACTACAGAGAACTGTCCTAGAAAGACTCGATAGTTCGGCGCCTGGTATACCAGGCGTATTCGGAAATTAAAGTTACAACGTGTCTGTAGCTCCGAGAAAAATTTTTCATTTTTAAGCACTCCTGCATGAAAAGGGAATCTTACTGAAGGGAACAAGCGGTCGGGTGGGTCAGTAGCTCGATTGGCTGCGTTAGAATTGTGTCGTGACATGAGCCCTGCAATTCCCGATCCCGCCAAGTGTGAAGTGCGAGGCGTCATCCGATGTCTCGCTAAAAATGAAAAGCGCGCCATCATCTACCGCGAAATTGTTTCTGTTTACGGCAACGTCATGTCCCGTGATAAAGTGACAAAGTGGTGTAGGGAATTTAAAGGCGGTCGAATAAACATTCATGATGAACAGAGGTGCGGGAGATCCTGCCCATCCTGCCCATAGTCCCGACCTGGCACCAAGTGACTTTTCTCTTTTCACCCTTTTGAAAGACCACATGGGTGGAAAACGCTTTTCGGCTGACGAAGAGGTGAAGGATGTCGTGTGTAAATGGTCAAGGGAGGTCACCGGCAAGAACGTGTGGCAAAGGAATACAAAACCCCGGCCCACCAAATGCTTGGAACTGAATGGCGATTACGTGGAAAAATAGTGGTATACTTGTGTAATATGTCATACAAGTTTCAATAATAGGTATGCATTTTTCGATTTTTGTACAAGAGAATGTTGTAATCTTAATTGCCGAATATGCCTCGTACTTGACGCCGCACGCGTAACGCAGCGGATCGTAGGCGTTGCTTCGGCGGAAGGAAGCAAGGAGTCCAGAGTGCGGCATCTGCCTCACATTACGGGGTCTCGGGCTGATCCGTACGCGGCAGTACGACGCGTCGTGCACCTGCGCGTACGTGCTCTCTCGCTAACGAGCCTGTAATATTTACGTCATCTCCAATACGCGAAGGTTGTTCACATCTCCTCCACGCCGGACGTGTAATCGAGAGGCGGGAGTCCCGTAACGAACGCCGGACTTTGGTTAAACCTCCGGGCAACGGAAACGCTGCCTCACCGCCGCGAGAGCCTCTCCTCCCTTCCTCGCGTCCACTTTCCGCCCGAGTCCTGCTCTTCTTCTTCTTCCTCCTCCTCTTCTCCTTTCCCTTCCCGTCTTTCCCCCTTCTTTTTACCGCCGTCTGGTATTTCTACGGCGAATTATAACTAAATTTTATGACTCTTCCCCTTTCTCACGTCGATTATCGTTGTTCGTGACCTCGATCGTTTGCCTACCGGTCTTTCGGAATGCGCCGAGTACGCATGATACGGTCAAATCTTGTTCCCTTTTTTTTTTATCTTGCGCAGTTAGTTCCGCAAGGGAATCTCTAAAAAGTTAGATTTAAGAGATTCATTACCATGGCACTTCGCGTTTCTGCAAAATCTCCGTCATTATCCCGTAATCGGGCCGCTCTGCTGCCGATTATTCCAGTTTCATCTCATCTCTCTTTTCTGGGAAATAATCTTGTCGAGTGTGATGCAATTAATCTTGCCGGTAGATTCTGTGACGAATTGGGAGAAAAAGAGCGGGAGATGGAGATAGAGACAGCTAAATGTATTGTTTTTATACTATTGTCTCTCTGGCATGCAATTCTAATAGTTGGCAATAATTAATCGTCATCATCATTATATCTCATTGATAAATACTCGTCGTATCATTAACATATATCTACATTTATATAGCATTGATGCTCTTAGCCTTATCCATTCACAATCTTTCGATTCGACCAGACTTGTTGCTTTATAATCATCCTTGGCGCGATTCATTATTCATTAATATATGAGGAAACAGCTTAAACATGATGATCCAAATTAGCTACTATAATTTTCTCGCAATATCTCGCGTTCAGTATTTTTATCGCCGAAACTTCCGTACATTGTTCGCTTCGCTATCGCGATTAAAACGCTCATCACAGTGGGATAACGCAAGGCCCAACGTTAAACCAGGATTTCAGGTAAATTCGCGAGATGCTAATCGATTCCGGAAGCCAAAGGCGGGATATCCATTTAATTACTTTATTAAACAAACCGTCCGCGATGAGATACGATTTAGCGAAATGTTTGGGACCCTCCCGTTTCTCTCTACCCGCGGCCTCTTCTCTAATCTTCCCGTCGTCCTATTTTATTATTGCTTCTTACCCACGTTGGATCAGTCCAATTAATCGTTTTCACCCGTGGCCATTTATCTCTGCTAAACGTTTTCGGGCCTGTAATAATGGACCCTCTACCTCGCGTCTTGTAACCGCTGTCTGCTGGTGGTCCCGTCTCTTCTCCCGTTTCTGATGGTCGATTTGGGCGAATACCGGTCAACCCGAATACCCGCCTCGCGCAAAGATGCGGGGAGCCGAGGTCCCGGTCTCCTCCTCTCCGCGATACATCTGGTATCTCCGGAAGGGCCCCGGGCGGCCAATTATTTTTAACCCTAACGTGTGTTTAGTGTTTCGCCGTGGCCAAATGGGTCGCGCTCTCCTTCATCACGAGTATAATCCTCGAGAGAGTGTCTCCTCCCCCCGACTCTTACGAGTCATCATCCCTCGCTCCCTCGTCGCACTGCCGCGCGCTGAGGTAACTGTTAATTCTTCCGAGGGCACTCGAGCCTCGAGTCCCACGCATATGTTGGAGGGAATTGAGCGATCCGACGCTGCGCACGGACCATCTTGCCTTGCACCGTTAACCTCGCGAAGGTGGCTCGCGCACGGTTGGCATGGGTGTATAGATGTGTGTTATCTTTTTCTCGACCGGGGTGATGAACGCTGGCCTGCCCTCTTTCCCCCGGGCTATTAACATCTTTCCCTCTGCTTAAAACTCGCGTGAGCTCGTGGTTACATACATCATGAATGAATCATGCGTGTCCTGTATAAGGGCATGGCGCAAAATCGACATTACCTTCCTCGAGGTTACGGCTTGACGTTCTCGTAGAGGATAAATAACGGCCGATATCGAGGCAATCTTAATTTAATTAACGGTAACGTGAAATGCCGGATCGCAATGCGAGGAATTTGCACACGTAAGGCGGTCCGGTTAAAGAGGCGTTCCAGACAGGCATTGTAAGGAATCATTCTTAATTATGCAAACGAACGAGGCACCGGAGAGCGACGTCGCACGGACGTGAGATCGGCAAACAATAATGGCGTACGTAATTTTGCAGACAAATATGCGTTCCTCCATTTTCTCTCCTCCTCTTTCTCCCCTTCCTCAATTCGCAGGCTTATCCTAAATGGCAAGCACAGCTCTGTTTTCCGGGTTTAAACGTACGAGGCCCTCTGACCTTGCACAGGTAGTCAATGACCGATTACACGGGGATTTCCTCCTCCCGATCGCGTTTGGGGTCACGAACGTTGTTCCTGGCGCGTTTCTTAGCGCGCGCGCGCGCGCGCGCGTATGCGACTTTTTCGGATGGCTCGCCTCGTGGACGAAGCGCGCGGGTCTCGCTTGCCGAGGGATACGACCGTATACGTACCTCCGCGCGCGAGCCGCCTACAATCTATGAGGCTAACGGTGCCGGCAGCAATTAATTTCACTCGTCCACGTGGCACTCCCATTCACGCCCGAAGTCTTCAATTGCTGGTCGCGGCGATCGCGGCATCTTGCTCGCGCGTAAATGCAGAAACACGGATGCTCGGTGCGGGCGGGCGCGAAACACCGCGGAGGAAAAGGGGGAAAAAAGGAAGAGGGAAAAGAAGCCGCGCGCTCACACGTATGCCCGCGCTTGCGTTTCGCTCTCGTGTAAAACGGATGTTCACCTCTGAGAGCGCATAATTTTTCGAGGGAACCGACGGAGAACGGTAAGAAGGAAGCGAGAGAGGAAGTCAGCCAGAAAGAAACGACGACGGAGAGTGCGGAAGAGACAGGCGGAGAGGAGGGAGGCGACGCGAGGTGGAGGGAAGGAACGAGAAAGAGAGAGATGGAGCACGTGCGCCCCGGTAAATAGAGACCAAAATAGGGGCTGGAGGGGAAAGGAGATGGTTTGCGCTTCCATGAGAGCGACCAGACTTCAGACAGTCGGGTAGATGTACCCAGGGGGCTATTAACCGTTCGCAAACAATGATCTAGAAGCGGAAGTGGCTGCGTTCTCCCCGCCGCGTCGTCTTATCAGAATTCCAGTCTAGGCGACGAGGACGGAGACACGAGAGGCGAGAAGGGTGCAAATACATGGGGAAAGCCATATACTCGGCGACAGGGAACAGGAAGGGGAGAACTTGGCCTCTTTTCAAAGTCCCCTTAATTGAGCGGTATGCGCGACGAGATGCCGTATTGGACGGTTAGCGCTGGGATAATTTCTGAAATAGATGGCACGGATGTTGTGATTATCGTGTAATGCGAACGGAAACATCGCCAGAGGCGGCTAGTCGGTCGTTTGCTTGCCGGAAAAGGTTCTTGGGGCCCCCGAGACTCGCTACGCGATGATATTGGCGATGATATTCATAGCCGCTTGCGCAAGCTCTGATTTCTGCGCTATCTTAATGATCACGTTGGATCGCAAATTAATTATTCAAGTATTTCTATGACACGGTACACGCATACGTAACAGTGTTAATAACGAGATCCCGGTTCGGTGTATTATTTCTGGCGCAATTTCTTCCTTCTGGTCGTTTTGTTACTCGTGTGTGCGTATATATTTCAATATCGAGAAATATAAACCGCGCTGTGGTCGCGAAAGAAAAATGCGGGCGTTATCCCTGACGCAAGAACAAAGGGGATATTATCACGCTACTGCCTCTTTGATATATCCTGTTTGTTACGCGTTGCCCGTATTTCTTCTGCACGCGGTATTTCTTCGAGCAAGTGTGCAAATGGCGGAATATCCTTTCCGTTTATACCAAGATTTTCGCGGAGCGTATCTTGGAAATAATCCGCTATGCATCATTTAATTAAGCGCCCGATCGTGACGCTGCGAGACGTTGGCGTTTCAGAAGCGTATTTCGTTGAAAACGGAGAACGGGGCCTGGAAACAATTTGCATTTATCTAAACCTCCGCAAAATCCACCGCGGGCGCTTGACCAAACAATATTAATACCGATATTCTTCGAGATACGGTTAAATCACACGGAACTGTTACATGGCGCGATATCCTTTCGTGACCGTCGCCTCACGCTAACGGGAAATTGGAAGCATTCCACGGACGTTGCGAGGGCGCTCGGATCCCGAAATCCGCCTCAAGCCGATCGTGCGTGTATATAATGCGCGAATTATGAGCCGTTACCAAAAAATTGCACGTGACCGGACGTGGATAGTTACGAGAATGAAGGACGCGCGTTAGAATCAGCCTGGGCGCGATACTTAGATACACGCGTAGACGCGTTGCCTCACGTGCGTTCATTGGGAGGCAAATTTAAGGACGGTCGTGTCGGACGCAACACGGTCGATCTGTTACTTTCTCACGCGGTAATGGGCAGTTTCTTCCTCCGGTAAAACGACCGGACTGCGCGCCTCAGTTTTACGACTTCTCGGAAATGCACAGTTGAATGGACATCGTCACTTCCTCCCGGACCGATCCTAAATACAGCAAATTCGTGAGACGAAACGGGGGCTGTATACAGGGTGTTATGTAATACCCGCCTCGCCTCTTATTTACGGATAAAGCGGGTTGGACTGGGTCGAAAAGTCCTTTACTATTTTGTAATTTTCGCAATGGTTAACGAGTTATTAATTACTAAATATCGCTGTCTTAGCCCGGCCTACCGCCCAATTCAAGCTCGCGGCGAGACGCGGCGGTCCTGCGATCGGCGTTGCTAGGCGCGCGGGGAATCGTTTACGACACACGGCAAGGGCTACGTATAATATACAACTCCCCGCGCGCCTAGCAACGCCGATCGCAGGACCGCCGCGTCTCGCCGCGAACTTGAATTGGACGGTAGGCTGGGCTAAGACAGCGATTTTTAATAATTAATAACTCGTTAACCATTGCCATAATTACAAAGTGGTAGAGGACTTTTCGACTCAGTCTAATCCGCTCTATCCGTAAATAAGAGACGAGGCAGGTATTACATAACACCCTGTATATACAATGCGGCCAAAATTATATTGCTGTAGTATGTTCAGTATTTTCTCGAAGCAGTAGTGGCCGCGTGGCGTCGCGAGCGAGAAAAGACAAGCGAGTTGTTGCTGAGCGGAGAAGGAGTGAGTGTATCGTCGTTTGCGAGTGTGAGTTTCGGCGAGCCAGAGATAACCTTTCGCGTGCTTTGCGAATTACAACGTGTCGCTGAGAGTTGCGAGTCACTGCGAGTCGAAAATCGCCGAAATTCACAAGCCTACGAAGAGTTCGAAATACAGTTCCTTCTTGTTATCTCGAAATGAAATCTCTGTGTGAAAGACATGATCCTATATCACCTTCAGGCTTGCTGAGCCTAACTTTCGTCAAAGTGCATCGACTGTGCCCAAAATTTTACACTCAAAATAGACACCCGATAACAGGCGCATCTGTACAGTGATGGACAGGATGGTTGCGACACTTTTTTTTACAATAAGTTTAGGAACGCGCATTTAGATTCGAGTTTACGTTCCGAAACATTTTCTTCGAGGAACATTTTACTCGAGAAATAGATCGGAAGCGCTCAAAATGGTTTTGGAATGGCCGTCGAGTAAAATATTTCTCGGAGAAGACTTTGGAACGTAACCCTGAATCTAAACGCACGTTTCTAAACTCATTAAAAAAAAAAGTGTCTCAACCCATCCATCACTGTACGCGAAGGGTAATGCAATTTCACAAGGTACAACGATTTTCCAATTTTCTATTCGTGCACTTTAAAACGATGCTGTGCTGAAAAAAACCAAAAGGTGATATAATTTTGGCCGGTACCGTATACTTATGTTTATATATAGCATTCTGATTTCGCTTCGCATAGCAGTCGCCTTGTAAGTACATACGCGTGCGGGTGTGTACCGTTATAACAGCGAGGCGGTTGTAATCCTCACAGCTGGCTGCGAGTGCCGACGGTTCGAGGGGGGGAGGAGGAGGAGGAGGAGGAGGAGGAGGAATAGAAGCTATCGTCGCATTTCATCGATCATCTTTTCAGGGGAATTTTATTTCCGGGAAATTGCGTTTAGAGAACGAGTTATGTGCCGTCGTGATTTTTCATCGCTTCCCCCGAGGGGATGTTTCGGCACGCGAGTGCTCGTTAAGTCCCCCTCCTTCCGCACGATTCGGTCAAGATGAGAAAATGCCAATTTGCCCTGTCGAAAAACGTATCGCGGCAACTCGACTCTCGTTTTTATCCCCCCTGTAACGGCCACTTTTGTTACGAGATATTCGCGAAAGCACGTTCATTTAATTCGCAACGGGCTTCGTTATGGAACGATACTTCGGTCGGTTGCATCATTTGTAAACGTTACTTTCCGTTTTTCGTATTATCCGTCTTTCAACACGTACAGCAACGAAATTGACGCCACAAAGGAGAGGCACTGGGCGCACTACCGTTGCCATTTGTATATAGTTATATTCTTGAAAAGAAAGAGTTGAATTTCCGTAATTCGGTTGAACGTCCGTAATTTGGTTTGCGAGTTATCTGACATCGCAATTTGTAACTTTCAAACGTGAGCGGTCAAAGTTCCCGGATCGCTTGATCATGCGACTTTTAAAGCCAACCTGTTCTGGCGAACGCAGGTGTGTTCCCTTTGTGTGTAAATTTTGCGGCTGCCGCGATATATATCGAGAAACTTATAAAAATAAAAACGCACGCTCGTGCGTTAAGTTCTTTTCCGATCGCGTGTGCTGTTGAAATGCGAGCACGCTCGAGCACGCTCTATAATTCCAGATCGATGCCAGATAATCACGGAGAGGCAAAAGTACATGCCTGGGTTGGGTGTAGCACGGTCATGCTTGTAAAACATTTACATGTCTGAGATGCTATTGAAAAAGATATTTATATGTGATCGTTTCTCTCATTGTCAGTAGAATATTGAAAAGGTGTATTATTGATAAAAGGAAGAGGGACAAGCGATAAAATAAAATTTGTCAGTGGCATAATTATACGATATCATTTACAGCCCAAACTTATTTCTGTCTAGCGAGAACGCTTGAAACTTTTAAAAGTAAAATGCAGAAGGATATATCGATCGCAAAGTACATTTTTATTGTAGCTTTAATAGAAAAATGGAGTAGAACCAATTGTGTGTAGCATCGATGAAACTTTTTTAAATAAAAATCTAGGGTGAGTGTCATTCAATAAATTAATGGATTACACAGCAATATGAACGCACAACAGTTGCATCGATAATGTGTCGTCGATGATGTGTAACATAATAATTTATTATCTTGCACAGTTCAGTGACAGTGGGAGCCGGGGGTAGCCGGATTGACAAGCGTGCATCATACATGTTGAAATTGACACGTAAATCTACTACCAGTAGATATTTTAATAGCAACGTTCGAAATTGAGCGTATAACGAAATAGAAAGGACATGGCGGATTCAACAAGATAGCTCGTGAGACTTTTCCTCCCCGACGGAGAGAAGATCGTGGAGATAAGTGACTACAATGAAAACTTTGTGTGTACTTGAGAATCTTTCCTGTCCCTCGAAACTATTGTAATTATTCGCAAGTAAGCGACTGGATATCTCTCGTTCGCCGATACAGCTGGTTTTCTTAGTAACTTTACCGCCACTCGCTGTCACTCGTTTACGAAAACTCATTACCATCCCGCACGGCTGCGGCAAAACTTCATTGATTATCCGCTATCTTCGGTACGGTATCCCGGAAATGTGTAGTCAATCTCGCGCTGATAGATATCTGACGGATATAGGGAATTGAGGTGCACTTTGACGGATTTATTGGTACACGAAGGGAGCCTATGCGAAAAGTTGTCGTTTGAGCTGGATGCTCGTTAAGTCGAGTTTCCACAAATAGGCGAGCGCGAGCCGGAGATGCGCTTAGCGTTCATCAATCGCGTACGCGTCATCTAGTAAAATATATGCTTCGCGGACAGTCCGTTATGCAGGAGCGCGATACATCGGGTATGGCCGGTCGTTACTCCTTTTATACGATTTTCATTAATGAGACCTGAACGCGCGCGCGCGCGCGGCTCCGCTCGTCCTGTCTCGTCTCGCAGCTGCGCCGATTTTGCATCCGGTCAAGGACAGGTTGGCGCGAACGCGCGCGAGATCGATATTTCTCATCCTTTCTCTGTGCGCGCCGTACGATTCGGTGTGGAAGAAAGTAATGTCATTAGCGACAGCTCGCAGTGACTTGTTACGCGCGTCACGTTAATATCCTCTTGTGACGTCAACCTATTGACGGCTCGCTGTCGCGACGAAATTATCCACTCGTTAATATTTCATCGTTCGTTCGATTAACGTCAAAACTGTAACATGGCCGCGACGTGCTCAGTTTTCCCACCTGTGATTTATCGCTCGGTCGCAGGTGAGACGATTTCGTGCGTGTCCCGCCGGCGGTCGGTGGCGAAGCGTACGAAAGAAACGAAATCTCTATCTCTCTTTCTCGCCGATGGCAGGGAAAATTGTTTGCACAACACGGGCTATTAAACATTACGAGGAACTTGTTCATAACGATGCGCCGTATCGATAACGCGGCTCTGCTGCTGGCATGAGAAAAGGTAAGCTAAGATTCGCTTAAAGTATTTATCGAGATTAGCTTCCTATCCATGCTCGATTGGCTACGGAATTAGAGCGGGGTATTTAGTCCGAGTGCATCACGATTTTTCTTCTTCGTTCAAGGCCGTTGTATTTATCTTGGATCTTGAAGGTCAGTATTATAACGTCAGCTGATCGATATAATTATAAACGGTAAGAGACGGCAAAGCCAGTACGTTGTCAATTATTTACCCGTTGATCAATATTTAACGCGTCCTAGTGTACTTTATTAAAGATTTCGGCATAAATTAATTTTTTCAGACAACATTAGGTACTTCCCTTCTTTGTACATACTTAAAGTTCTCTTCTTTTCTTTTTATCGCGGTCTGAACATTTGTAATTTGTTTCCAGATTGTACTTGACAAGGATCCGATAAACAGGTCGAAACGTTGTGACTTAAATTAAGATCACTTTTTGCCAGTCTGGTCGACTTTTAAAAGAATTTTCCCTTTGTTTATTAAAGATTCTCTATTAAATTATTCACGTAACCTTGTGCAAATTAATAAATAAAATCAACGGTGACTTATATAAATATAAGACGTAAGGAACGTCTTTATTGTCTTACACTCAAAAAAAAGTTTCTTTGTAATCAGAGAAACTTATTTCAATTTTGACCTTACTAGAGTTTTCTTTAATTTCAAAGAAATGATTTTCTTTACCTTAACCAAAATTTTATTGGATTGAGACTGGAATATTCAAGAGAATTCGTATATATTTTTTCAAATCTAGCAAGCGTTTTAGTAGAAGTAAACAAAAATTTAGTACATTCAAAGAAACATGATTTCAACGTATCTCATTTTTGCGTAACCTAAATAAATCTTTTTTCTGAAGGGGAAAGAAGAAAAGCGAAATATCATAATCTTGTTTTAGATAAAAGGATCCATGACATCGCTACACATGTCGGATATTTAGATTTTGGATAAGCCAATCTACACCGGTAAAAAGTGTGCCGGTGTGTTTATGACCAGAATAGAATCAGATATGTGTGCAGGTAGAATCTGTGCAGGTGCGCGGATTGTTATGCCGCTGCGGGGATAAATGAGTAACGATAAGCGGGGAAATAAAACGTGTTACGTTATCCGCGACGTACCGAGGAGCAGTTCCGTCTTCTAATGCCGTACGCATCAATAATTCCAAGTTGCCCTGATTCAACAACTGCTCATCGGAATCCGATTCGCTCATTTATCCCGGTAAGACTACCGAAGCGTTTTAAGTAATCAATATCGCACCGAAATGTCAGTACGCGGGTAGGGCGAATCTCATTACCCTTCGCTACCGAGGCCATTGTGCAGCCGAACTTCATTATCCGGACTAATTATTTCAAAGTTAGTCGAACAGTTCGCCACAATGTAATGGCGAAGGAAACGGTCTCAGCGCCGAGAGAGGTCTTGAGACAGAGCGAAGAGAGAGAGAGAGAGAGAGAGAGAGAGAGAGAGAGAGAGGGGGGGGTGGTGTGAGGGGGAGAGCACCGCGCGAAGGAGAACATCGCGCAGAGAACATAATATCGCTCGGTACAAGCCTCTCCTGCCTTTGTTGCCATTCATTAAGGTAATTACAGGAACCGATTTTCCCGCGAATGCCTGGGTGCAAGTAAGAATTGAATACTGTTGCACCACCCGGCATAGCACGTATATAGCGTTTCTCCGGCGCGAAACGTTGCCCCGAAACGACGCGATGAATAACGGAGCGCTTGGCCAGAGCTCTTAAACTACAACCGCACACTTTGTCAATCGCTTGGCCGATATACGGGGCCATAAGTGCGGGAATTAAGTTCTGAAATATCTGATCAAGGAGGCATATAAGTTAACGTCGGCCGCTAATGCAGCGCGCAGGACGCGCATCAACACTGTACGCGTTTAACGAAATATGTAGCTCTCAGCTTTGTATCATCTAAACATGGGAATTGCATTATCATAAACTTCCTCGTTCGTAAAGACCGGGTAATTACAGTTGTATAAGACGCCGGCTAAGGTTTTTCTCGTGCCGTTCTACAGCGCACCGATCAACCAATTGCACATTTCGAACAACTCGACTTGAGTTTTATTCCGTGTCTTCGTTACGCCGGATTAAAATTAAAGGGCATGGGGGTTTTTTTTATCTTGTACAAAGATTAACCGCGGAAAACGAAAGCGTGCGCATTCTCGCCAGAATTTACGTGTCGAGATGAAAAGTGATTTGTCAGAATCCACGGGCGAATCCGAGTTTACGTATTACGGCAATCGGAATCTGACATACGGTATTGAAACACCTTTTCACACGTTTCAGACTTTCGTTACACGATCTCTAGTCCGGCACGCACCATTTGCACCACATAATGACGTCAAGTCTGCGCACTGCGCATCTTAAACCCGCGTTCTCCAATCGACGTGGCACTGCAGCGACGAGACTCGAGTGTGTTTTCACAGTGAACGACGTGGGCCTGTAGGCGTTTCCTAAAAGAAATCGCGCCGCGAGACGAGATAATTTCGCGACTTGGCGGTAAAAAAAAAAATAGCACACTGCGCGCATACCACCAATTCCTGATCAAAGGAGCTAGGGTTCTACCTGATTCTCAGTCAGGCGTGTGGTCGATGGAGTTTAGACGTATTTATCGCGTACAAGCTGCTGATTCGAGAGATCGCCCTATTATATACGACCCTCATTAAGCGCGGGTCGGAACTTCTATCGGTGCAGGTAAGATTACGCTACTAGTGAAAACCGTTAACTTCTTTATGCAATACCGTTTCAGAATTCTACTCGACGCTCACGATAGAAAGGCTAGTACGTGTGTGTATATACACACCTACACACATACGCGTATACATATATATATATATAAAACTTGATGTCCCTCTTGAATCGTTATACATCACGCACAGGTCGATCGACACTACGGATATTCTTGACGTTGGTGAAAAAGAACGGAGGGAACGGTAAGACATTGCAAGCATCCTTTCGCCTTCTTAACGTTTCACGTTGAAGCAAACTGCAGAAGCAATCTCTGATTCAATTATGTCAGAAGTCAACCTCGCTGAAAACCGCGTTTCTACCGTAATCCTACGGTTGCTCGGGAGTGGATGGAGGCCTTACGAACGCGGCATCGTAATTTCGTTTCATTTTCCTCGCGAGCACGGGGCCCGAGAGAAAATTGTAGGACGTCCTGGCGACGCGACGCGGCGGCGGCCTGTGCGTCGCGATTACGCAATGACATTTGCACGCCGATTCGATCAATTATTATTCCCGATCGCCGTCGAGGACCGGAAGATCGGAATTTCTCTCGAGTGCGCGAAACTACCGAGGCGGAAAATTGTTTTTCCGCGTACGTAGCCGCGCGCGCGGCTATAACTACCGCCGCGGATGGGACTTTATCGATTTCATCGGAATACAGCGCGCATCGTCAGTGGATTGGGGACGCACACACGTCGTCCAGCACCCGGCGAGACGTGAAAACGCGAAATGGAAAAACTCGGCCCGGGGACAAGCGGAGTTTTGCGTTTAATTGGAAAAAGAGATGCGCGCGCGCGGCCAACAAGAGGATGCGATTCTGTATTTTTTAGCGTCTCTCCCCCCTTTATCTCCGGCCTGTGTCCCGGAGAGAGTCCAGCCCCGAATTTCCACTGCGGTCCGGTTTCGCGGGCAAGAGGAGGAAGACGATGTACATCGGAGAAGTTGACCATTTCGGCGACATATCCGATCCTGCTCCTTGCACGGAGATGACGCGCAAGATAGATCGTCGCCCCATTTTTATTCGCGCTACGCCGCCTTGGTCCGCGCGACAGCGTCTCAGCGGGCGCGCGGATATCTCGGCGACGTCTACCCCGTCTAACCCGTGTCCCGGACGACAGGGAAACGATCGGGATCGGCGTCCGGTGGAAATCTCGTCCATCTCCGAGACCCGAGGCCACGTCGTGGAGTGCCGCCGTGTCGTGTCGAACTTTACGATTTCACTGATATACGAGCCGCTCGGTGCAACACTGTTTATCATTCCGCACACCTCAGAAGGGGAGCCCGCAGCGCGAGAGTCATACTGCTATCCGTAGGATGTCTTTTCGTCGGATCACGTACCTGGACGGTTGCGGTGGCGAGCCGCGCCGGTGGAAACCAGGGTAAAATCTGCGGTGGAGAATCGCGACGGGCCCTCCGTACGCAGGGAAGTCTCTCTCCTGGGCACTCCAAGAAGCGCTCTCTCTCGCTCCCGCGTGTCCTTGGACTTGAGCCCCGTTCACGGCCACAACCAACACAGAAATGCTGGGATTGCAAGGCGTGCGGCCACTTTTCCTGCCGGTACCACCAGGTGGGGGAATGTACCCGGTTGCTGTTGGCAGGTGGAATGCTCAACATCACCGCAATGTACTCACGAATTATTAGTGCGACGGGACGCCCCCGGTGGGGGAAGGGGGACGAGAGAGGTAAGAGGCCGATGATGGTGGAGGTGGCGATGGTGAAAGAGTGGGGAAAGGGATACAGAAGGAGGAAGGCACCGGGGCCCTGCGATTCGGACCATCCACCGTGTGATTTCAAGTACGTTCACCGGCTCCACGCTTCCGCGGTTCCGCAGGACGTACCTTTCGGATTTCTGACCACGCGCGAAAACTCAAAACTCTCCGAACCTGCCGTGCGCCGTCTAATCTCGCCACTTTTTCCCTTTTTTTTTTCAATTCGTATCAACCTGTCTCGTTTAATGTAATCTAACGACGAATACGAGTTATCGTCAGCTCAAAAAATATATTAACGAACGTAAGGCTGTATGAGGTATAGCACACTGAGGAAAATGTCCGATTAAATATAATCGGGTGATCCAATTACGTAATAACAAACAGATATATCCGATGAAAATTATGATCGGCTTTTCAATCGAATTTCATCGGAGACACTTTAATTGATTTATCCGACGGGCATTTCTCACAGTGTAAACTTATTACTGTTGGGGCATCCTTTCGGATAATTTTCAAGCACAATTTTTCTAATGATATTTATGCACTGAGAAAGATGTCCGATTAAATACAATCGGTTAATCCAACTACATAATAACAAATGGATATATATGATGAAAAGTGTGATCGGTTTTCCAATCAAATTTCACATCGGACGTATCCATAATTTAATCGGAAAACGTAATCGGAAAAATTAATCATCGGAAACACTATTTAATTGGTTTATCCGATGGAAGTTTTTCTCGATGCGGGACGTGTAATATCCGTCGCTATTGAAAACGCTCAGTAGTAACGTGCGTGTTAAATTTCGAATCAGTGTGAAGTGACGGCGCAGATGACGCTCGTATCCGAATCATAAATTAATCGAAGCGTTCTGTGAAATAATTACTCCCCCCCCCCTATTATTTTCGTATTAATCTCAACAGTGTGTGTGGAAGCGCGAGCGAAAGTGGAATTAGGACCGCGCCTCGGTTTAACAGCCGCTACGTAGGCGGACATCTTACTAACTTTATTACTAGTAAACGACGCGTTTTGAAGTAGCGGATTAGCTTTATGACGTAGTGAGATTGCACGCGACATATCAGCATGCGTACGATGAGCGTATAATGGCCGTGCTTGACGGTGAGGCTGCGATGCTCTTTTATTCATCGCCGGGACGATCTGAAATTTCAACTACGCCGTTGCCCATTCATTATTATCGGCGGTTATTAGCGTGCTAAAAACGAGATGTTGTAATCGTATTCGCAGCTGTGAATACAAATACGCCATGCATGCTAGTTTGCGCACGACGGGGGCGCACACCCGACGACTCGCCGTGATGACAACTCGTTACCAATAATAAATAAAGCCTTTTATTTATTTCTCCGGTAGCGCATTATATCTTATGTAGCTGCGCTATCGTATTATTACTCCTTCGCGACGAGTTATGATCGAAATGATCGCATTATCTCCGTGAATAATAAATTTCTTATTTTATAAAATATAATTTGTATACGGAGAGAATTGTATTTTCTCAAAATTTATCCCGAATGTCGCGTAATCGTACGACAACCTGGCATTTCGAAGAATTTTCTGAGAGTTTTTGAATTTTATCATTTTTGTATACATTTCACTAGTGGAATGTATGGTAAAATTTCAACAAAAGTTTTTTAATTTCTCGAAATGCCATGTTGTCCCACGATTACATGATTTTCAGGGTAAATTTTAAGAGAAAATTCTCTCTGTGCGCGAATCCACGATGGCGAGAAAAATGTACTGCTTTCTAATCTATTGTCATACTTTAGGTTTTCCCAAGAAACGTAAAGACTTCTTTCACTTTCGTTGAATGCAATTTGAACTTGTTGATCGTATCTACATTTTACATTCGTGTGTGCGCGCGCGAATGTATACACAATCGGTGTAAAGACACTTGGAAATAAATAAGATTTCGAAAAAATTGCACTTATTAAATTTGTGAATTCACAAAAACAAAACAGAAAACACATAATCTTCTACATTGAACCTCGATATCTCGTTTCATTAAATCAATTTCCATGATTTCAGTATATAAATGCCGGCAGTAAATGTTGTTAAAAAATAATTTACGCAATAAGATAACGTAATTCGTTATATCAGATGCGAGTGCTGTGAGAGAGGAAATGTGTACGTAATTCCCATCCTTCGCATCGCGTCGAATATGTTAATAAGATCACTCGGAAAACAAGCGAGCATTCCAATTAAACGCACGTTCTCGGAAAGGAACTACCAGGGGGACATTTACTTAACCGGAATACACTGATTATCTCATTTCGATAGTGTAATTGAACAGCACTATCTCACCGCCGATTATCATACCTGAAGATTCATATTAGTGAGTTCGCTTGAAGAATGCGGCACTACGTAGCACGACGGGCGAATTATTACAGCGACGAACTGCTAATGAATACCCATTTAGATTCAACCCACAATTAGCGTATTTCTCTTTTTGGCGCATAATTGAAGACTACTATCTCAATATAATTTACACGCGTGTACGGCTGAGAGAGACGGATAGAGATAGAGAGAGAGAGAGTTACGTCTGAAAAGTTCTCTCAGAGCTTTCAGACAAGAAGCTTCACAAAGTTGCATCGTTTCGATCAATGTTCTGCCGATAATGCTCGAGACCTCGTTTCGGTGAGATACAAAAATTAATATTCCGCGAGAAATAACATTTTTTTCTTCGCTCACCCTCTCGTCTAATTCAATTTACTCCGCGGAATGTCTGTAAAAATTTCGTTCGGAGGCTCTCGCTCGATGATTCGCGCTTGAATTGAGTTTCGAAAATGCCGACTCGTACCTTCCCTCTGACTCGTGCGCCACTGTCATTCGGCTGGGCTCCCGGGCTGAAGTTATAATTAGCCGGCAATTCTCTCTCTCTCTCTCTCTCTCTCCCGCGAAATTGTTGCGTTTCCCGCGAAACGCATCGCGCGGTATCGCGATACGAGCAAGACCGCGGAATCCCGGGCCGACGTTATCTCCGGCGGCGAGGGACGACGATTTCATAAATCGCCGTCGACAGATACGATCCCGTTCTTTAAATCGTGCGAATGCGCCGCATTAAAGCGCATTAAAGCGGATGTCGTAAATTCCGGGGCTACTTTGCGCTACATTGAGCCAACGTAAAACGTTACATCGTACCGCATTGAAATCCAACCCGCGCCGCGGTCGTTGTCTACGCGATTCTCGTTCCCCGCGCAACCTGCTCGAAAGCGCCTTCGCAGCACGGTGCCCCGCTGCCATCGCAGCCGTTGACTCGCGATCCCGCGAGCACTTGTGACTCGCCGGTCGTCATCGTGCCCGTCGTTAATCCCGTAACTTATTGTAATCCAGTTGCTAACTCGCTTACCGGCTCGCTTAATAGTCCAAGAACTGTCTGGGGCTGGATGAGCGAGTAAATGGGACAACCGGATCATCGTCGAAGTCGCGATCTGTCAGGATATCTATAATCGCGCTTTCAAACAGGAATCTCTCCGTCTTTTGCTCTCTTTCTCTCGGTATCTCTCTTCAGAGCTTCAGCGGGGACAGAGATATATCGTATTTTAGGGATGTTGCTTTTCAAGTCAAACCTCCGAAACTCTTATTTCCGTACTTGTGTCCGCACTTTATAAAAATATTTACGTTTTTTATCCGTTTAATAGATTGGCACGCAGACACACGGAGACAATTTTCTTCTCAAATTTACAATTACTTATTCGTGGGACAACGCGGCCTTCCGAAGAATTTTACGAGAGTTTTTTGAAATTTTGCCATACATTTTACTAGCAAAATTTCAAAACTCACATAAAGTTCTTCATGTTGTTCCACGATCATGTGATTTTCAGGGCAAGTTTTAGGAGAAAGTTCTCTCCGCGTAGAGGCTAAAGAAATTATTATTGCGCGAAGAGATGATGCCGAAACATAAGTTCAGCTACAAAGTTCATTATCTTCTATATATTTATACATTATTATTATAATATATATAGAAATTTTAAAATATATTATTATAACGCAAAATCAAGATATTTTTCTCTGTAAAATTCTTCTCCCTTGGACTTTTCTGAAATCGAAATATTACAGCTAGATATTAATATCGCATTAAGATATTCTAGTTATGCTTTGAATTTAGAATTGATCTACGAATCATTTCATGAATGCGACCATTAAATACGCGCTCGTACAAAATACACGTTGGGCGTGGATTAGTATCGCGACTGGGGAGCGCATGCCGCGGCTCAATTTTCCTAATATTAAATCTCATCGCCGTTACGATTTTCAGCGAACGAGCGCCGCGCGGAAAATGACATTCCGCGAATACTCAGGGCGATGATTTAGCACGGCACGGCGCTGGCTATCTTTCGCGCGGCGCGTCTTGTTTAACGGATCACGGAGCTCTCGCGCGGTGCCAGCACTCGGCGAATTCTCTTGTTGCAATCAGTGGACCCTGGACGAACTCGTTTAGTTATTTCGCGGTGGGATTAACATATTTGCGGCGCGGGCCCCTCGGGGTACGAACTGTAAATTGGGAAGCGGGTAAGCGCGGCGCGGCGCGTGACGAGCGTGCGCGCCAAGTGTTACACGGGCACGCTCGGTGCCTACGTACGTGCATAAATTCCTCCTGCGCCTGCACACGCGGGAGGTGTAACCGGGACACGTTGTATCGGCGACGCGTATTTTGAGAATTGCCGAATCCTTGACGTGTGTATATAAATTTATCTTCCTTTCGGCGGCGGGGACGATAAATCGAGATATATGAAACAATTTTTGCAGCGTCCCGCACAAATAGACCTTGGCTTTTTGTTTTCAAATTTTTGAAATGTTATTTAACGAATGTTCGCGTAGATTGCGGTAAACCGATAGCTAAAATAAAAAATGGATAATCCAGTAGAAAAAAAAACACGCGTATACGCGTAAACGAAAAATCTGCAAAGCTGGATTTTTCAAAGTACGGAAAGTTCGTAGTCGGCTTTCGATATGCGCGCACGCCGGGTTCCCCGTGTTACACCCGTCCCGATCGTTACTGCGCGCAACAAAATGAGTTCAGTCATGCCTTGTACACCACAATATCTTAATGTCACAAAATCAAGATTTGTTTGGCGCGGGTAATAAGGCAGTACGGCGCACCGAGATTTAATATTATAATCAGCTGTGCGAAATGGGTTATATCTCATGTTTCTAATCAGCATAAAATATACGGCCAAGTTAAATTAGCTGGTACACGGCGCCCGTTACGTTTCTTGTGGGTGTCGGGGGGGCCTCGGCGCGGATAAGTAAACGACAACGATTTGCCTTTACATTTTGCTCTTCCTCGTCTAATCGTTCATCGGATATTCCGAGAATTATCCGCTCGGCGTAGTCGGAATTATGTCATCGCAAACGCCGGAAGCCAAACTCTTTGCGCCACGTGAGACGATATAACGCTTCGGATCGATTACATGCAATTACGATTGCGGTTTCTAAATTCTCAGTACGGCGAGCTTAATATTAAGATCATATAATGCTGCAAAATTGTTGGCTGCAACGCGAGTAATACGTTAATGCTAGGAAGTTTTTAAATGACAAAGAGAAATTCCCTTGTAGATAATGGCGCATGTTAATGCTAGATAAAAATAACGCAGGGCCCCTGCACTGCAACAGGATGTACGTTCCATAAAAAATATACTTCTTCTGCAATAAGTATAACGTTGGCGCAACGATAGACGTCGCTGTATTATATCTGGTTTTAAAAGTGATCTTGGAGAGAGAGAGAGAGAGTTTGTAAAACAATCCACGTACACGATACTACTACCCGCGTATCGAGTGTTTCGCGTATCGAGTGTTTTAAATAACTCGTCATGAATTTTATCAATAAGTGATAACGCGGTCCGCGCAAATGCGGGAGAAACTTAGTTTTCCTTTCTTTCGGGACAAAATAGTGCGTATTCGTTCGAAAATTCCATTTCGATATGTCAGTATATTGTTATATTTTTTTTCCGCGTAACAATTTATGTTTACCGCGCATTGAGCGCGGTGTATAGAACGTTATCAGTTTATGCGTTCCTGTTTTCGGGTAACGGCCAATTTTATTATGCAAATACAATCGCATAACGAACGCCGTTATTGAATAATATTACTTTATGAAACATTTACTTTATAAAAGATCCATAGTCGATGGAAATGAAATTAACCACTTTCACAATCGGCGTGCAGGAACAAAAAAAAAATTCCATCAAAGGGACGGACGCGGAATCGGTCAAAATGTCGACCGGGGCTCGCGTTATCGGCGAATCATTACAGCGGATTCTAACCAAGTAGTTGGATTATCAACCGAAATCCAATTTTCGCATATTTTGCGCTTTATAGGAGGTACGTAATGAGCCTTATCGGATGTGCGTGTATGTAAACGGACAATAAAGCGAAATTTAAGGTCCTGTATGAGCGCGCTATCTATTTCGGATAACCCAAACAGGGTATTAAACTGCTGACGGATGCTGCACTCGCCCTGCTCCTGGGTTGTCAAGCAACAGGATAGATACAGCGATTAACCACATTGGAGGGACGATAGACGCAGCGAGATGTCAGAGGGTGCGTGTAGCGGCGCGCCATTAATGCACTCCAACGGCTGCTTATCGGTTATCAGTATCATAAGTGGTATCTATATTTAAGCAATCCAGTTTGCGAGATGTTTTACATTTTCCGATATCACGGGGGAGAACCAGTCGATCCGGAGACACATTCTCCTTTTTAAGGCTCGTCCGATTCCTATCTCACGCTATTCCGATTCCCCTGACAAATCAAACAAAAACGAATAAGACAATCGCGCGCCGTATTTGCCATTTCGATTTATTCGTTGATTTATACGTTGTATACGCGCGATCGCGAGAGCTGCGAGGAGACGCCAAGTAATTCAGTCCTGTTATGCTCCGCGAAATACATCGGTCATGCGCCGGTTTATTATGACGGATGATGAAAGCGACGGAAAAAAGGTACCGTTTCCCGACTCTGTTCAAATATGACCCCCCTTTTTTTTTTAGAATTACGTTCCGCCGCGCCTGTTTGCGCGAAACTAGATCCAATCGATAATTACTTGTTTCAACGGAGAACGGCGTTTGCCGCCAAGACCTTTGTAAAGGGCCGGTGTTTATAAAATCATTAAATTTCGCCTAACCGTCAATCTCCCTGTTTCATCAGTCCGCTGATACATAGCGAGCCATCGGACACTGTGTGTATTTGTCACTCCCATTGTGACGCTCGGGCGCAATATATTGATTCGCTGCCAGTGCCCCGCGATTCCCGTTTTTGCACGAGCGTTTTTGACGTACCGCTGTACGGCCCGTATTTGCGTAGCGGAGGTGCACAGCGTGTTTTACGTGTGTAATTGGTCAAAGCCACGAAATCAGGAAGTTTGCGGTATTAGAGAGCTCACGAATATTTGCAAAAGGAATCGCGTCCATTTTCTCTCTATCCCCCCCCCTCTCTCTTTCTCTCTTTCCCTTTTTTTTTAAGCGCATACCAACGTGTTTGCGTTCACAGGGTTCTCGAGTGTTCTCGGGTAAAACGCGATACAAAAGCAACCGGGAAAAACGTACTTTGTGCGTGACAGATTAATTAAGATAGATATGCGCATTTTGCGTGGCCTCGTCGATGAATATTAATTAAGCGTTAAATCAATACTGAAATGAGATATTAATGACACGCTAAGACCCTGATGGCACTGACGCGAGGAGAGCGAGTTATGTCAGGCTTTCATCGCTCTTTAAAAGGAAGCGTTTATCCGCTTATATATAAACGCACGATGGATAGTGGTTCCTCTCGGCCATAAGCTCTGGATGTTTCAGCGTAAAGTAGCTCTCATCCGCTCCCACGTACTTTCGTAGCGGCGAGCTAAACTAGACGGCAAGGCGGGCTCGCAGGGCGCGCTTGCAAAGTAATTCCCGTCCGGCATCGATTGGCCGGCCCCGGCGCTCAAAACGGTCTCGGTTCGCACACGTCCGAATAGGTTTTTGACGCCTGTCAAACGCGCGAGTCGAACGCTTGCGCCCGCGAGCGCGAGAGCGGCGCACCTCGCCTCCTCCGTGGCTCGTCACAAAGCTGCTGTTTATGAGTAATTACACGTTTACTGGCGTTCTCGATAAATTACCTCGCCGGTAGCCAGTAACTTTACGACAGGTGAAAAGCGATTAATGGCCGTGTTACGTTGCAGCTTATAAATGCAAGTCGTGATCGTCCATTTTCAGCCGACTTTCCGCCGACCTCTCTATCCTCTCTTACCCCTCGTTTAATCCCCGCTGCAACGAGACATCGGAACAAAAAGGTCCCCTCTCTCTCGCTCTTTCTCTTTCCCTTTCTCTTGTCTTCTTTCCCCGGCTTCCGTCACTTCCGAACAAAAAGCGATATTCCGGCGCGCCGCGCCGTAAAGAAAGTAATCGCTTACGGGCTTTCTCGCGCCTCGCTCTGTCTCGCGAGGTGTTGCGGCCTAATTGAGTCTGTTTGTAATCCTGCTTATGGATCTTTATGAAAGGGAAGGTTTACAGGCGCAACATAAACCCCTCCATCCATCAAGCGAGAGCGGCAGCTAAAGACCTCATCAGTTCCGGTGCCAGCAAACACGGTGTCCTCCCGGTGATAAGCTTCACCGTGGGGGACAGAAGGGCGGAAGGGGCGGACGCGCGCGTCCAAGACGCGCCAGGCAAAAATTCGCATAGTTCTCTCTCTCTCTCTCTCTCTCTCTCTTTCTCTCTCTCTCTTTCTCTCTCGCCTGTCACCCCTCGCGTCCTCACGTCGGAGATCTTATCTCCGACATGTCGTCAGATTTATCTGAGCATCAAGAACGCGCCTCGCGGGGACACGTCGCGTCTATAGTGGCGTGTTTAGGAGAAAATAGAATAAATACGTCTATTAACGGCGCGCCGCGCGAACATTTTTGCCGCCAACGCCGCCGCCGCCGATGCTTCATTACAGAGTTATGCGCGATATTCTAGCGGCGCTTATCGGCATCTATACCGTGGCGGGGCTTTGAAGGAACTGTCCCTTATTTCCCCTCCGACTACCAGGCTCGTTAAGAATCAAGGAGGATTAATGCCCGCGTCTCGCGCGTTGAACCTCGGCCGGTCGCGGCGACCGACGTGTCCGAGAGACTTCCGGTTTGGCGAACCAGGGTATACGAGCGCTCGACGCGCGTAAACGCGAATAACGACTCCGGGTTTTCCCTCGCGAGGGAATCGAGTTGCGAGAGGCGAGAGGCGTTTTAATAAAATTTCCCACCGTGCGCTTCTCGCCCTTCGCGCGAGAACGCGACCGCGGCGTGGCAGGAGTCGTCTTCCCAGAACGGGGGAAGGGACTTAATTTCTGCCGTTGTCTATCAATTCCATCTGCGGTGCGTGTTTTTAGCACAATATCCCCCGCTTCCTACGACGCTCGCGCGTCTCCCGCGCATTGTCATCGCGGAACTTGACGTCGCGATACACCATACGCTACTAAATAAATTCCCCTTCGTCCTCTCGGTGACACGCACGCGATGAATGCGAGATGGTGCCGGGATTTACGCGGAGGCTCGGCAGAGTCCCGGGTACGTGCGGGCGAAGTAGCGAGCGTGTCAGAGTATAATGAACCTTTCGCCCGCTCGCGCGCGCGCGATAATCCCGGTGAAGCTCCGCTTCCCGAAGTGCGTTTTCCTGGGACAGCGCGCGAGAGAGGAAGGGAAGTCCTGCCTCCTCTCTCGCTGAAAGGAATCTCCGAGGATAATCTGAGCCCCCGTGGTACATTCTTATTCCGTTCCCGCATCAAGCTTCAATGGCATCGATTTATCACGTGCTTCGTAGGCACGCTGCTCGTCCCGCGTGATGCTAGGTGAAAAGAGCGGCCTCGTGCGACCGTACACGCGACATGTGCAGCCGCGGACGGAATGGCTGCGACACTTTCTTGTTTTGTCATGCGAATTTCGATTCAGAACGAGGACTACTATCTTCACTTATGCGCGATGGTTATAATGTAGCAAATATCCATGCAGGGGAGACAATTTTCTCGTAAAATTGATTGTGATAATCATGTAATCGTGGGACATGGCATTTTGAAGAATTTTATAAAAGTTTCTTGAAATTCTACCATACAGTTTACTAGTAATATGGTATTGTGAGTACACCCAGAAAAAGTTTGTTGGAAATCAAAGAAATTTGTTTGAAGTTTGACCCTACTGGACTTTGGGCGCATTAAAAATTCAGCCTAGGATTCGTACACGGTGTTTCTATTATTCGCTGGCTAAGACATGGAGAGAATTTTATCTTAAAATTGACCCTGAAAATCATGTAATCGTGGGACATGGCATTTTGAAGAATTTTATAAAAGTTTATTGAAATTCTACCATACTATTTACTAGTAATATGGTATTGTAAGTACACCCAGAAAAAGTTTGTTGGAAATCAAAGAAATTTGTTTGAAGTTTGACCCTACTGGACTTTGGGCGCATTAAAAATTCAGCCTAGGATTCGTACACAGTGTTTCTATTATTCGCTGGCTAAGACATGGAGGGAATTTTCTCTTAAAATTGACCCTGAAAATCATGTAATCGTGGGACATGGCATTTTGAAGAATTTTATAAAAGTTTCTTGAAATTCTACCATATAGTTTACTAGTAAAATGTATTGTAAATACACCCAGAGAAAGTTTGTTTGAAATCAAAGAAATTTGTTTGAAGTTTGACCCTACTGGACTTTCATTTAGTTCAAAGAAATGATTTCTTTGCCGTAACCAAAATTTTATTTGATCGAGACTGAAATCTCTAAGAGGATTCGTTATTACTTCAAATCTAGCAAATGTTTTAGTACAAGTCAATAAAAATTTAGTAGATCGTTTCTCTGTAGGAGCAGATACTAAGACGTGCTTATTAATTTTTATTAATTTTTCGGCGAGAAAAATAACGGGCTAGGATTCGAATCTTCCGCTTGCCGGGCGAATGCTCGCTCTACTAAGCTGCCCAGGCTACGATAATAAAGTAGAGCTGTATCTTCGGGCAGGTAGGCACTAAGACGTGCCGTGTAATAACTTTTGGTCGAGGACTAGACCAGGATTCGAACTTGCCAGGTGACTGGCTCTTCCTATCGATTGCGAGCTATCTAGACACTCTCCTCGCTCTTGCCTACCCTATTTCACCGAATAAAATAGGAATAATATGCCAGCAGAGCGTCAAATTTCCACGTACAATATGTAGCACAGTGTAACATCAGTTCGAAAGTAGTAGTTTTCATTTAGAAACTACTACCAGGGAGAGAATTTTCTTTTAAACTTTATCCTGAAGATTATATAATCGTGGGACAACGTGGCATTTTGAACAACTTTATGAGAGTTCTGTGAAATTTTACCATACATTTTACCAGTATTATAAAATGTACACCAAGTCTAATTATTAGTGAAATGTATGGTAAAATTTCAAAGAAACTCTCATAAAGTTCTTGAAAATGCCATGTTGTTTCACGATCACAGGATTTTCAGGATAATTTTTAAGAGAAAACTCTCCGTGCAACGCGTCTATAAGAAAAGCGCCGCGTCCTGTCTACAAGTGAGCGTGCGGAGGACACGGGCTCTGCCAAAAATCTCTCGATATCTTCGACGCTCGCGTATGAATATCGGGCGCAACATCGACGATGCGTATGCCGCTTTGCTGCACAGGCGGCGGGGTAATGACAAATCAATTTCTCGACGAACGTTCCCCGGTCGATCGGCGGCGGTGCGGTGGCGGTGGCGACGATGGCTCGTTCTCCACCGGGAAGACCTCGGCCCTGCAACCGCAAGCGTTGCCGCGGTGCGGCGGCTCGTCGGCGGCAGCCAGCCAATATCGCCTGTGTCGCGGCACGTCGCTTCGAGGCCCGTCCCGAGATCGCCCACGCTCCCGCACCGCTCTCGTTGGCTATCGAAACAAATTGCGCCCGCGTATATGTACCGCTCGTACGTTCCCAGAAAAGACAACCTGATGCATGGAACCGGCGCGCAACTGCGCGCGGCTACCCCTTTATTCTTTTCGCGTCTTCGCTCGAGGAGAACGCGGGCCGTTCTCCGGTGCGCGCGCGCGCGCAAGCGCGCCTAAGCTAGATGGATATTAGAAATTCAAAGCTGCATCCGCTGCGCCGTGCACTGTTACGGTCCGTCCAGGCGGATTTATTCTGCGCATCTTCATTACGATCGATGCGCCGTTACGTGCAATATGTTGGACTTCCTCGTTTTTCTTTTAATCGCCTAATGCCGAGATGCCGTATCCGATACATAAAATTTCGAGTGGAAATTGCCTGTTAAAAGAAGTGTGCGCGAGCGAAGAGGCTTGCAAAAAAAAAGAACGCCATTATCTCTCTCTCCTCGACTCGCGCACATTTCTCGATGAAAAAAAAAAACTAGTAATTTATCGGCATAAGATAATGATGGTTCATAAATTTAATTGCCGATGAATTGGGGACGAACGGTTCCCCTCGGAAATTGAAAAATTGTAATCTCGGCGAAAAAGAATTATTTCAACACCGTGAGGTTAATCGATATTAAGTTAATTGATATAGAAGAAAAAAATGGTCGCGACCGCTAATTAATACGCCCGGGACTCTGATAAGGCCGCGAACGTGTTCCCGAGTTATTAAGTGTCTCGCGAAGCGGTACAAGTTACTGACTTATTGTAACGGCCTTTGTGCCGTTGGTAACAGCCGCGGCCGAGTCGGCTATGAGTGAGCTCATGCCCACATTCAATGTAAATTTCATATTTTCGCCTTGTTCCCATCTCACGGGTCTCAGCTTCTCTTTTTTTTTCTCTCCTTACCGCCGTGTGATTTACGCGATGCAAATCGCCGGGGGCGGCGGATCCGAGTTTCGTTAAACACTGTGTCAAGAAACGTGAACGGGCCTACTGTCGTAATCGCGAGCGTGTCCTCGGAAGAGAGGTGCGTAAATTTTAAGCAGAGCCTATTACCGCGGCGGCGATATATCGGCGCGTTTTTCGTCGCCGCGCGGACCGATATATTGCAAAATACACGTGGACGTGAATTAAAATTTTTACACACCCACATCTCGCCCAATATGCATTAACTTAATTACCATCGCGATTTAAAGACCAAACGTGACCCCCAACAAATCGCCCGTAGGTGTAACACGCCTTTTAATTATCAAATATAATTTCCACCTTTTTTAAATTTATGAACCGACTTTATTTGTCGCATATCAACGGTGTTAGAGCACCGTAACTTTGTTAAGATCTCATACGTAATAAATATCTGGCGAATATATTTGAAATGTCTAATAGATTAAACCAATATTTCAGACCATATCTGACACGTCGAGTCACAGTATCAATGTCATTTAATTACATCAACCAGAACATATTAATGTTATATATATAACTCACAAAATGAACTGAGATCCGTTCATTTTGTGGCTCACATTGGCACTTCTCCTTCCTTAATTTTCTTCTGGGAGCCTTCACAATTTTGGAATATTGTTATATATATATATATGTAAATTAAATTAGCGAGTATATCGAACCGAGTTATCGCCGACGAAAATAGCCGTCCGCGAGGTCGATTGGAAAAAAGCCGGCAGTCCAGTTGCAGGCCCGGAGGCTTGTGCCCTTTCGGCCATTAGTCACGGGCGTCGAATGCGATACGTACGACCGGTTCTTAGAGGCAAACGACTGGTTTTCGTGGACGAAAGCGGTAGCCGGCTGACGTAAGGAGCCGGCATAACGGCACGTGTCGAGTCACGGTTACACTATTGACCCCCATTCCGCTCGGGCTGCCGAATTGTTACGCGGGCAATTTCTTACGCGAGGCACCCGGGGTGCCTTCTGCATCGGCGCGCATACCGCGCGGAGGTGCACGGCGCGCGCGTAGAGGCCGTAAAGGCTGCGTCCGCTCCGAAATGCGGAACAGTTATCCGCAGCCGCGTCTAGGCGGACGGGCATTTGATTACACGTCTCTACCCGCGTTCCGTTGCGATCGCATCGTGCGAATACAAAAGGCGGCAGAGACCTCGCCGCGAGACTGAAGCGCGAATAAATAAGTCGCATCGGCGTCGTTCCGCATCTGCGGGCGCGGGCGAGAAAAGAATCGCCTCACACGTGTCATGTAATCGCGCGGATTTGCGAGACGCGGTAACGGGAAACGCGCGCCGGGAAGAATGCCGGAAAAACATTATCGCGTACGGCATGTGAATCTCTCCGCGTAATGAATCCAAACGTTCAATTTGCACATTTCATCCGCGCTCGCCTCTCCGGCGCGCGATTCTCCGTGTCCATATTTTCCGGATACGTTCGCGACCGTGAATCCGCGGGCGTACTTTCACTGCCACGCGCGTGTACGCACGCGCGTTTATGCCGCGCGATTATAATCCGCTTCGTGCGCGCCGGCTTCGGCAGAGTGTGCCGAATGCAAATTTCGTCCGCCTTTCCCTCGTTCTAACGTTTCCTCGATCGGAAACGGTCGCTGCCGCCTCGCCCGGTGGGTTCGCGTTGCGAGGTGCATACGTATTTCCCCACGATCAAAAGAATTCGCGTGCTTTTTATCTCGCGCGGCGCAAACCAAAGCGGGACTGCGAGAACGAGCTGTTTCTTTTCGTCGGGATGCAGCGCGATAATTTCAACCGTTCGCCTTCCCAAATTGAAACCTTCCTTCGCTCCACGCGCGATAGCTTTGTATAAAATGTCGGCTACGCGCTCGTCGCGGATAAATCCCAAGGGACGATTAAGTCAATTCGAAACAACGTACGGCTCAATTAAGAGCGATATTTCACGCTCGTACACGCCGCGGAACGTTTCATTTGCGTCGTGAAAGGAAAAAAAAAAGAGCGTATAACGCTAGATACGATCGATATTTTCGCGCGACATAGTTCTCGTTATAACGGAATTTCGCTTGGAAGTCATAATCCATCTTGGCGCGCAGGTACGCGAGCGTAGTCATTGTATCAGGGAAAGGATTAAAGATAACAGTCGCGGTAACTAAATGCGAAACATCTGTGTAAAGCCCGTGGGTACGGACGGAACCTAAACGGTACTAGCGGCAAGAACATATTTCTTATTCATTCGATGTCGCGATAGCACTCCGCGCCATCCCGGCATCTATCCATTTCATTAACTTTTTCCCATAATTAGCTAAATGATTAATTACCTTGGATTAATTACTAAATGGATCTGGCCGGGGCGAGATTTTTGCATTTGCATCTAAACAATAGGGAAATACGCGCGAAGGGAACGCGAAGCTTTATCACTGCGCTCGCCAATCAAGTTCGCGGGTGTACGGAACTCGAACGGCTGCTAGAGCTAACGATTAATTAATTTGAAACAAATCTGGATGGGAGAGAGACTTTACTTCTGTAATATGCATGAATAATGAAAGAAAAAAATCTTACCAACGCAGGTAGATTTCTAGGCGTCGCAACAGACTTATTACTATTTTGTGTATCTGTTAAAAAATTGTTTGTAGCCTACAAAATTTATAGCAGCTATATTCAGTAATACCTTCTGAATAGTTTAGGCTTCACGACTAAATGTTAATCGTTCGCATTGGTTGAAAATAAATTTCGGTACCATAGCTAGAACAATCTTTGCAAGGAACATAACTGTTTATGTACCACAATCAAACGTTACAATGCGTGGGCGTCACAGAAAGACTTTCTTCCCATTCGCTAACAGTTCAGATAGAAATTCTGTTTTGGTTACTTCATTTGATTAAATACAAAACATATGCGATTTCACAGTATTGGCCATTCATTGATATATATCGGTTATTTTTTCGTACCTAGAAAATTGTTGCTGCAGTGGCAAGATCATTTTTTGAGTGAGAAACAAAATCGTACTCGAGTACAATATAAAAACCGGCATAGCTTTAACATAGTAATGTTATAAACGTACGCTTAGTTCACTCAAAATAATATCTTACTAACGCGGGTAGATTTCTAGAGTTGGCAACAAAAATGTATCGCTATTTTGCGCATCTGTTAGAAAATTGTTTGTAGCCAACAAAATTTATACCAGCAACATTCTAGTAACTTTTGGAAAGTTTGAGTTTCACGACTAAATATTAATCATTTGCATTGGTTGAAAATGAATTTTGGTATCATAGCTAGAACAATCTTTGTGAGGAATATAACTGTTTATGTACCACAATCAAACGTTATAACGGGTGGGCCGTCACGACTTTCTTCCCAACATTCGCTAACAGTTCAGATAGAAATTCTGTTTCTGTTATTTTATTCGATTAAATGCAAAACATATGCGAGTTCGCAGCACTGCACAGAAAAATAGAATATTCTTTTTTTTGAAAATACGTTTAGTTTCAACGTGAAAATCTTGAAATGAGATTATATTGCGTTAAAGAAAGAAAAACTCACTTGAATGGAGCAAATTTGTATAATTTAATCAAGAGAAAAATATACGATTGTTATTTAAGAATAATTTTCTTGAATGGAAAGGAAACAATATTGGATAGAAAATGACATATTTTTAAATTGAAGTTTATAATGATTAAAATGATTTTATTCTCAAAATAATTATATGTATTCTTGAAGTGGCAATTATAGCATTTAAATAAGACTGTAATGTTGGAATGTAAGATTATTAAAAGCTCCTAAGGAGATTATAGATTGTCGCGTACATACAAAACAATGAACGCGTTAATTTGAATATATAAGAGTGGATCTGATACTTTTTTGTGTGTGGCTATTCATTTATATATCCCAGTTATTTTTTCGTACTTAGAAGATTGCTGCTTCAGTTGCAAGATCATTTTTTAAGTGATGAGTAAAATACGATACAATTCTCGGTTTACCTTACAGCTCGCGGTGCCTATTATAACCGGTTGTTTAACTACGAGTCCAGCTCCCAATTGTGTAAACACAGTTAAAATTTAGTCTCGATACACAGATCATTATTTGCGCGCGTAAAGTTGGATTATGATATCCGATATGACGGGCCGAGATACAGCCTCGGTATGCAAAAGATTTAATTAAGACGCGGGGCAAAATATACACTCGCCGCATGCAACCCAATTAGTAGCGAATGCGCGATAAGATTTCCAGTTTTATCTAGGCGCACTGCTAACTTGGTCATATCCACGGGGATTGGGTTCGCGCTCGGCTCGTAAAGAATCCCACCATTAGGAGAGAAGGGACGGGTACGCGCACGGGTACGAAAGTGACGCTCGTCGGGCGTCGACCGACCCGGAGCCATTTTTCGGTCGCGCGGCGCGAAACTTACGGGGCGAGGGGTGGGTAGGATCAGTCCCCGTGCTCCCATTCCATGAATGTAAAGTTATCCGGAGAACAGTCCGTGGCTGGCCATTAAAACTGGTTCGAGTCAATTTCCACGTCCACTCCTTGCGCGATACGACGTGTAATTCGCTCGGCCGCGTTGCCGTTTGATTTGTCGAATAATTCGCACGTACACACACCGCGGGGCCGGAGACGAGAAACGTGAGGAGCGCGCGGAGCGTAATAGCCCGCATTAACATGCGATGCTTCCCATTTACAGCCGATAACTTATTCAATCGACGATTGCGGCATGCATAACACCTGATACGGACGAGTATGCGAGACTCGCCAAGAAACCATTTCTACGCGATAGCCGCGTATATCGATACGAATAGATGGCCTGACGGCCGTGATAATATGATCCACGATGATTATTGAAAAACAAAGAGGGGAACAGAGAGCCCATAGTAGAATTTACGGAAAGTGCCATTTATTGGGTCTGGATAGCTCATCTTCGACGTACAGTGTCGGCCAAAATTATATCGCCTATCGTTGTTTCTTTTTTAATGGCGTAATATCATTTTAAAGTGCACGAACGAAACACAAGTTCGAAAAATATGGTGCCTCTTGTCAAATTTCATTATCCTTCGTATGCAAGATGCACCGTCATGTTGAAACAAAGGCTGTACTAATGTTAAAGGGGAACGTCTGAGAGTGGATTAAATAGTGGTAAATGTGCATACGTGTTTGCCGGCATTGCGTTTTCGAGACTGACATGAGTGTTTTAATACCCACTAGAAATGATAAAACGCGCACTTCGCCCGCGCAGTTTGTAGTTGAGCATTGTATATTTTTAAGAATTTGTATACATGCAAAGAAGTAATTGTATGCGCAACGTCAATTTAAAATTAAAAGTAATTTCTCACTCACTGATACGATTCGCAACCGCAGAGTTGTACATCGTTAACTGTGTATGTTAAACTGCAAAAATACAAATATGTATATGATTAGTATGGAATAATTATGTAAAAATGAAATTATTGCATTAAATATACTTTATATTTTATATTTTTTAAAATAGATGTTTATTAAAATAATTATATAGAATACTGAAAAAGTCTTTCTTTTAAATATAAACTCACAAAATTGTATACGTATGCTGTTGTCTCTAACACTTATTCGAATCCTCGTTCGAATCATTTGAATAAATAAAATAAAAACACAGAACAGATGCTTTATTTTGCGCAAGTAGCAAATAACATAAAAATGTAAGACACTCACCTCACCGATTTCTCCGCTGTTGCCCGATGCCCCCTGGGCCTCCTCCTCCTTTCAGATTTCCTTGGTGCACTCACACAACACTCACTCGCAAAAATTATCGATCGCGCGAAATTTCGGGCACTCCCGTACGCGATGTGAAATACCGCGAAACGCACGAAATATTATTAACAAATATCGCGTAACTTTCTGTCATACAAATTACTCAAACTAACAATTTGCACTTTTGATTCGGAAGCATGGATAAATCACTTTTGAATTGGCCATATAAAACGCAATGCGACCATCGGAAGCATAATCTGCGGTAAGGAAGTAGTTATTAGTCCGCAACGAAACGATACTTTACAATCTTTGTCATTCAGCGAATTACAGCGCGAACGCCGATGTCGTACAAATTTCTCTCTTTTTCCGCAAATGGAACAGATTACACGAAATCGGTAGGTAATTAAAAGCGCGGTGCGTAAACGAGATGTAACCGCGACAAAGTACCACGGTTTACCTTCATATTTTAGATGAGTTAGTCTCGTGAAATATCTATACGTTGATAAAGAGCCGTCGCCTCAACACGCAATGCGTTTCTCCTTACAAGTTGTAGAAACTTAATAATTACTTGAGGAACGTTACTTGTTACTGATAAAGGTGTACAAATCAATAGTGATTTATCCCTGCATTCATCGCGATCGAGTCTTGGAAACCGATAACGCAAAAGTAATACGACGCACGGAGCGACTCTCGCCACTGCTTGCCGGCTCGACGTTCGGCGAGCGAGTGAGAGCGCGGCGCGACCTTCAGGTACACGATGGCACGCAAAAACATCGTACGTCACCGCGCCGAGTGAAAAACAACAAAAAAAAAACGTTGAGAATTCGTTGGCCTGCCTACGCAATGGAAAGTTCCGTACCTAATATTTTACATTACTTTGTTCCATGACTGTTGCTACGTTTTGCGTATTATTCTGCGGACTTATTGGTACTGATTAAAATAACGATTAATTCTGTTCAATCGAGAAAATGTTTCGAAACAAAAATCGTTGTTACTTAAATTCTAATTACTAAGATTATTTAGAGATTATACCTCAATAGTTGGTGTATACAAATGTATATTTATAAATTGCCAATCTACATTTACTACGAATCTAAAAGAAAAGTGAAGCACACCGCGCTTCGAGAAAATCAATCGGCACCGCGGAAAAGAGGCCTCGACTGTTCGATATTAACGACATTCGCGTTGGTAACATCTCTTTTTTAGAAAGTGAACTAG
>NW_011967143.1:395977-401169 GCF_000949405.1 Vollenhovia emeryi
AATGTTCGTGGTTTGTAAAATTTTATCATGTGTCTACTGTAAGATTTTGATCGCATTCGGCACTTTGACGAAATTTATGCTCAGAAAATCTAAAGGTGATATAAATAATTTGGGCCGGTACTGTATTCTCTCTCTCTCTCTCTCTCTCTCTCTCTCTCTCTCTCTCTCTCTCTCTCTCTCTCTCTCTCTCTCTCTCTCTCTCTCTCCCCCACACCGAATTTTTCAAGCGTTCTTTCTGCAGTTTTGCCGTTGGACTGTGGAATAGTTTTCTATCTCAACTACATGAGGGGGATACACTCGGGGAATTTAGACGTAAGCTGCAAGGGCACTTGCAGTCCAAGTCCGAATGCAATTGACAAACTTATGTTATGCTATTTTGTATTTTAGGTATATCAAATAACTCTGTTACTGATTTGTATGTGGAACGCCATCTCGATATTAGGTTAAGTAGTTCAAATTCTCTATTCAGCGCTCTATTTAATAGTACACTTATTTTTATTTCTTTCTACATTCTCATTTCTGAATAGTTTTCATGTGTATTCTCACTTGCAGTTTACTTTCTTGTAACTTTGCTCTTACGCTTTAGGGAACTTGTTCCAAAGCGTGTAATAAATAATGATTCCGATTCTCTCTCGCTCTTTCGATCGGGTGTGTAACTTTGAACGATATTATTATCATTAAATAATGTTATTAGAATTATACGCGCTATCGCATCTCCATCTCAGCGTCGACGAGAGAGAGAGTCTCTCGCGGGAGGAATCCGCAGATGCGAAAGTAGATTCTCCAGGTCTGACGACACCGTCCGGTATCACCGCTCATTCGCGCGTCGTCGAAAGTACGAACGAACACGCCCGATCCGTGATAAGCGACGCACCGTGCGTGCGCATATAAATAAGACTCTCGGGAACACGCGGAATCGGCGGGGGGGGGGAAAGAGTAAAAGAAGCCCCGCGCGCTATCCCGGTCTCGTTCGATCGTGTTCTCATCCTCGCGCGGGATAGAAGCCGCCGCTCGATCCGTTTCGTCGTACGACTTCTGATCGAGCAAGCGGCTGAGGCGCGAGGCGAGGAGAAGAGGACGGGGGGGGGGCAAACGCGGCTGGTACGAGCGAATTTGCATTAAGGTCGACGCGCGGGACTTCCTCGTCGTGCCGACGGCGCGATGCTTTTCCGCGTTGCGACGTTTTTCCCCGCGGGCGATCACGCCTCTGGTACGCGCGATTTCCGCGCGAGAAGTTGCCTCGCAAACGACGATGTCCAGCCATCAATTACACGCCGGGTAGGTGAAAGGGACCGAAAACATCTGCGGCCCCTAATGGAATCTTAATTGTCGTCTATTGAAGCGGACTTCAATGAGCCAAGTTTTTCTCCCTCAAGGCCGATCTGCTGTCCGACTATCGAATTCATATAGGAAACCCGTTTGCGGATATTCTTAGTTGTAAATATTTTCGTTGCAAGACTGACGTCGACGTTTTCGCTCGCGCAACGCTGCATATGTAAATAGTCGACATCTGTTATTCTGTTATTGTATCCGTACACGTGATATGCATCGATTATCGATTTATTGTTGTAAAAATAAACCTTTGCTGGAACCTATCGCAGACCTATAAAATATTGTTGCCGATTGTCATTTACGTTTTATGCAAACAATACGGACACAATTTCTTAATGAATAAGTATAGACAATTGATACGCTAATTATTCGTTTCTTCGGTGTCTTCTTAAACGTTGCACGGTCTATAAGCCAATATAACAGTCAACATAATCCACTTTTCATTTTGTGTGCGTGAACATGGAGAGATCAAATTGTTTAAATGCGCAAGAGGAAAAATATTGGTAAAAAAAAATATTTAACGTGTACGAATAATTTTTTGTGTATCCATTATTATGTATCTAGAAGATACTTTTTTTAAGAAATAATCACGCTCTTGAAAAAATGGTAAACTATGTACCGAAATTTAAAATTCATACATGGGTGCACACTTGACGTAATTCATGTTATTTATGTGCATGTATAGTCATCAAGCTGTATCGACGGCCGACTATTTCTAAACATGAAAAAAAATTCAATATACCAAGTGAGACTTCTATTTTCAGAAGTTTTTACGAAATTTTTTAATTGAAAATGGAAAAATTGTGCATTTTTTGTATGCCCCGATATTTAATTCCAACGTATTTTTAATTACCACGCGAGTAATATCAAAAGCGAAAAATTGCTTCGATGTGCGGCTGCGGAGATTTAATTGGAAGCGAAATCCAATTCCGCGTCTAGCATACGAAATGTTTGAATCTTGCGCTGCGGCTACTTAAAACTCACGATAGCAATTTCGGGGAGCGGCGCGAAATTCGCCTCCAGCGAGGGAGATACGCGCAGCCGACGTGCGTCACGCTATTCATGACTAATTTACGATTCGCTAAAAGCGTTACGCCCAACAAGATCCGGCCGCAGCCTCTCCGCAGCAGCGGATTCACTCGGCGCCCGCGCGCTTCCGATCGGAAAGTAAGAGCATTCTGAGGTCCTAACATGTGCGTATCGTCGTCGCGTGCGCCATTTTTATTGTGCCGCAGCTGCGGCCACCTGCGAGGAGGACGACCCTGAAACGCAAGGGCGACCTCGAGCCCGCGCGGTTCTACTCGAATCCTCAAGGGCGTTCGCCGCATCCTCTCTCGCGCGTACGTGTACGCGCCCGATAAGAGGATCATTCCGGGTAACGTGGTATAACCGAGCAGGTAATGTAGCGTACGGACATGGTCGCGCATCGTGCGAGTGCCCTCGCGCGAGAGCGCGCCGACGGTGCGAGACGGAGCGGAGCGGCGAAGAGGCGAATGATGCGCTGACGGCGAACGGGGTATGCGGAGGCCCCCGCTACCAGCAACGACTAGTTACACGTATGAAATAATCTATTATCTGGATGGGGAGTTATCTGGTGCGGGCATTGAATCGCCAAGGCCGTGGAGGAGCGGCGACGTCGGCGGAAGGAGTGGGACGGGGCGACGGGGAGCGGCGGTAGCGGTAAGAGACGGAACGAGATACACGTAGCGTTGAGGTGGAAGAGAGGCGGAGAGAAAGGGAGAGGGAAAGAGAGGGAGAAGGAGAGGTAGGCAAGAGTCACACAGCGGTCAACGAACCTCCCCCGACGCCGAGCGCGGATTGCACGTACGTACGTACGTACGTAGGTACGTACCTACGTTAGCTATGTTACCTGCGTACGTACGTAGATACGTGAGTACGCGGAGGAGCCTGCCTACCGTTCATCCGTTGAGTCGGTGTTCCTTTCGCGGTTCTCCGTTCTCCACCGCGCCTCGGCAACGGCGCCCACGGTGTATATACGCGCCTCGAGCGAAGCGCCTGGCAGCCGAGGGTCTTTCCTCTTCTTTCTCCTCCTCCCCGTCTTCCTCCTGCTGATCCTTCTTCTCGGTCATCCGCTTCTTCCTCCCCCTCCTGCCCCCTCCGCCCCTCCGGGTCTTCCTAGTTCGGTTCCTCTTCCTCCTCGCCGCCCTTGCGGAGCAGCCGCGCCGCGCCGGAGAACGCACATTCGCGGCAGGCTCCACCATCTTCTGCTAAATAATCGCCGTCTAGATTCGCCCAGCATCCGCGTCTCCTCCCCGTCGTTCCGTCGTCCCGTTCGCGGCCCCCTCTTGGCGTACCCCAGAGCGCGTATCGTTGCAGCGCCGAGGACCGATCCCTTCTGTCTGTCATATTGACCGTCCGTGGTAGTCGCCGATCTAATAATTAGGAAGGATATCACGTAATTTTACTTGGACGCCTCCGTGTAACCCGCGGCTCTCTCTCTCTCTCTTTCTCTCTCTGCCTCTCTTCACGATTGCGTATGCGAGGCCGCGGCCGGGAGGTGTCGAGGATACGGCTGAAGCTCCATGGGACTGACGCCCCGGCGTTTCCGCTGATTCAGTGCGTTTGATTCGTGCTACGAGGCGGGTCGTGGGTGCTTAATGCCTCGCCAAGTGGCGCCGGCGTCTCTAATGCACTGCCGTATTACTTGCTCTTAATTGGTTCCGCGTTCGTCGAATTACCCCGCTTGCGCGCCGCGCGAGATTCCACGACGGCACGATTGATTATCATCGTTACGGCCGATCATTCTTTGTTAACCGGCGTATCGGACAAATAAAGGGGTTGCGCGGCTCCCTTATCGCCGAGTGTTCGACTTTTATGGCGCTCGTAAAGTATAACTGACGAAGAAAATGAGGACGGGCTCCCTTAATACGCTCTTACGTCGCTCGCACTTAATTAGCCGCCGGATCTTCTAAATTATGCCATTTCCCGATTACGGCATTAATTGAGCGATTCGAGGTGGAACTCGACCAGGCCTCCGTGAGGATTCCTTTGAAGAAAACGCATTTGAACTTAATCGCCTTCGGTTAATCTTATGGTATCTTCGTAGACATAATTAATGGTCTGGTCCGTAATAACTGAGGCAGCGATGTCGTATTTATGGTACGTAATTGAAAATGTACATATGTACTTTCTCAGTTTCGTGTGAGTGTATAACGTTTGCGTTTAGACCATTTCTCCGCTCAACGTACCGTTTTTGCCGCGTGTTCCTTCATTTGTTTCTCAGGAGGCTCCGCGATTCTCTGGGTATGAGGAAAGTAATACGGCCGTGAATCATTATTCCGTTGCGGTGCACGAGTTTTCAACAATACGCAGAAACTTTACATACGGCCCTTCCGCCGATTTATTATTACCCTACGAGTGAAATTAATGGCGGAGAAAGTAATTTCCTTAAGGGGATGCTGGAGTGATTCTGCACTTTTTGCACCATCGAAAACCGTCAATTCATGAAAACATTTGCGTAATATACAAATTATGTGGCTCTTGGGTACGAACCGACTAGTTTCCACTAATCGGACTTAATCAGAGAACAGTAATAGTGTCGTTGAAATTAAGTTTAGAAGCTTAACAAAAAAATCTATTCACCCAAATAAGTTATAGGTTATAGGTTATAGGCTAGGTAACCGATTCGAGTGAATTGATTTTTTGTTAGGCTTCTAAACTTTACTTCAACGATACTATACTGTTCTCTGATTTAACCCGATTAGTGGAACTCTTCGGTCTGTACACAAAAGCCACATAATTTGTATATTGCACAAATGTTTTCATGAATTGACGGGTCTAGAAGCAAAAGGTGCAAAAAGTGCAGAATCACTCCAGCATTCCCTTAAGGGGATGCTAAA
>NW_011967143.1:403371-417418 GCF_000949405.1 Vollenhovia emeryi
CCTCTTAAAGCTTCTGTGCTCGTCACGACCATGTTGGAACTTATGACGTCAGACGCGAGAAACGACACGCTGAGAATTCTCGCGCTTTATAGATAAATAACAAGATATTTGGAATGAAAGGACAGCCAGATCGTTGCGGCACATTTTCAAAATACTGCGGTAACTAACCTTTTCCCTTGACAGCTGATAAACAGTCATAAAATGCGAACTTAACAAGATTCCTGCCATGAGTACGCTTGCGCGTGCGCGACTAGGAATCTTGTTACATTCGCATTTTTGCTGCTTATCGGCTGTCAAGGGAAAAGGTTGGTTACCAGAGTATTTTGAAGGTGTGCCGAAACGATCCAGACTATCTTTTTATTCAAATATCTTATTATTCATTTATAAAGCGCGAGAATTCTCAGCATGTCGTTTCTCGCCTCTGACGTCATGATTCCAACATGGCTGCAGTGAGTACCCAGGAGCCTTAAAGGTACATGCGCGTTCTAATGTGTTACTGGTTTAATTGAGTGATTTTATTACTTTTTAGCGGTATCGCTCGCAAATACGTCGCTAAAATAATAAATACGCCGTTATAATTATTTGCGACTAATTAGCTTCGGAATTATCGTATCGTTTATAACTGATCGTAGCCGCTGCTATTGATTTTCTGTTATCGGATATTGTGAAATCATCATGTGTGTTAGAAACTATTGAAATTGCGTATTTTTTTAAATAATTGTCAAAACGTAATAAAATTCTACTACTCTGTTCTGTCGCTTCGAGTTTTTTACAACTGTCACGGAAATGTAAATAAGAAAATTCTAAACATTCGTTTCCGGCTGTTGATTACTTTTTCTTCTCTGCGATATTAACCCGCGTTTTTTTTTCGAAGCGAAAGAAATTTCTCATCAAGAATTTGAAACGGCAAGTCAGCTCTCGTGCTACACGATTTCTTGCTGTCTTCGAAACTAGTAATTCAGCTCAACGGTATTTATTTCGGCACCGCTCGAGAGTGACGAGGAAAGGTAGGGTACTTTTATAAAAGGTATAGCGAATTAAAGCGGACGGATGAGCTGCGCGTCTGGAGGAAGGCCAGAAATCTCTTTTTTTTTAATGTGGAAGATGGACCGAGATGTTTTTTGCGCAACCATATTGTCAGGCTCTCGCGCAGCCTCGCGCGAGTCCGGAGCGCACGCAAGACTGGTCCCCCCCGGTCGTACTTGCTCCGAGATCGTGCAAGCGTGATCACATTCTCGGCTTTACTGCCCCGAGGCTGCGAAACGAGCCCCGTATCTACAATTATAAATGTTTATGTCATTACGGAGATTAGAGAGCCGATTCATCGTGACACATTGAATATACGCGCGGTATTATACGCGCATAATTGCGGTAGCGGAGTAATATAGAACTTAATCTTGCGTAAATTCAGGACGTTGTACCCCCTTCGTGCATGCATACGATATAAATCTCGGCGAACTCTTCCGTCGCGGAGAATAATGCGGTGTTGATTTAGGTCTCGAAACCGACCTCCAATTCCCGAGTTAGCCCGCGGCGTACATTTGGACGTTATTATCGGGCACAAGCGGATTACACCGAGAGCCAGGCTCGAGACATTGAATTCTTTAACGATCGCCTCTTTTTACGCATCCCGGTTAGTCGAGTGATGCGGTTATGTTTATCGAGCGACACGGTTTAATTTGTTGTGCGATAACAACGTAAACGCGCGAGAATATATAAAATATTCTCAACCGCTGTAGAAAAACACGAAGACACGACTCACGTTTGTTATTGAATTAAACATAAAATTGCCTATCTACAGTTTGATAAAAACATTCTCGACGGAACCGACGTGCACGCCGTGCACCTCACCGTACGCTCCTTCGACAAGAAGATCAAACAGTCGATACTTTAGCAGTAGCTTTTATTTACCCGCGCTAACTCTCAAGTGCTTTTCTCCGTCGTCGTGCGAGGCAATTTTAACTTGAGCGCAAAAACGATATTGCGCCTGTGTGAAATTTTTGCCGTCAAATTGCATGTTCGCGTCCAAATATTTCCTATAATGTCGCATGAGCTATTCTTAGGTGCGTGCTTTCCCCGAAGACAAACATGCTTGAACTTTCAAATGCTCCCTATTCGCTTTGAACGAAAACTCATCCCGCGTTTCTTCGCTCGAGTTCACCCGCGCTACCGCGAGCCCGGTGAACGTTCCACGGTGCGCGGCCGTCGGGTCGCGGTACGAAAGCTCGTTTCGCGAAAGTGATCGTACAGTAGCGCGCTCGGATTGAATTGTGATCTTTCAATTAACATCGCGTACCGTCAGTTCCCATACTCTCTAAAAGTCCATCAGTGGATTATCACTGCAAACAGTTAATAGTTACTGATGTGCAGTTATATAAGTGTACTAGAGTCCTAAATAATCAGAGAAGCGCAATCGTTATCCCCTCCGTACTTCCCATGGAAGCCATGTTGGGCCCGCAGCTGATATAGTACAGCTTTTTTTTAAGTTTAACCTTTTATAGAAACACGCCTTTGAACCGTTAGGTTATATCGGCGTGATATTTCGATTAAACACTGAACCCAACACTAGGCGCTTAAACTCCTTCAAGCACTGAATTTTTGGAAATTTTCCCTAACGGGAAAATATGCGGGACGGTGGCCGGGATCGAACCGAGGACCCTATCATTACTAATCACTCGTGTTAGCACAGAGCTACGCGTCATCCCACATAGTACAGCTGAAATAGGACAGGCATATAACTCTAAACCACGCAATATACTTAAGATGTATCAAAAATGTCTCAGGGGTATCTAAAAAGTGTCTTCTTTTAGAAAATAACTTTCTTCTTATTTACGGTACACTTAGTTTGCACATAGGATTCAACCTACGGGACCAACACCTAGCGGTCAGCCAATCAGTACGCAAGACGCCGATTGCGCTTCTCTGATTTAGGACTGAAAGTCGCAGTGATATACTTTTAACTGTAAAGCAGTGACTATTCACTGTTTTCAGTGATAATTCGCTGATTGACTTTTAGAGAGTAGACAGCGCCCGAGCTGCAATTACTCCGATTAATGGAATCGCGCGCGCAACGACGCGTTCTCGCTTTTGAAGAAATTTCGCGCGCATTGTCGTAAATCCTCGTTACGTGTGCAGCCACCGAGTGGCGGATCGCGAGTCTCTGACAAAACGGGTGATCCACGTGTCCGTTCGTGTGGTATGCGCATAGGTGCGGTAGGAAGGGGGCGGCGTGAAAGAACGAACGGGAGGAAATGGCCTTTTCCCCGTCTTTTCAGCGACGAAGCCTTGAGAATATAGGTTGGCTGTGTAGGCTACGAAGCGAAGACGGAACCGAGTGGTTGAATACTTGGGTAGCGCCCAAGTATTCCTCGATAAAGGTCTTCAAGTGCCTTTGTGTTATGGCGCGCAGCACCGTACGAGTTTCACCTTCCTCGTTCCGTGCGCACATACATTTCTTTGTTCCAGCACGCAAAAATTTTGCATAAACATTGATGAACGGTATCCTTGCACGCGACGGCCTCAAGGTCGACGTGTACATACAATAATATAAATTCCTGGGGCTACGGTACAACCTTATTGTGCCTCGCGAGATGATTCTCGAATGCGTTTGAATAAATCCGCCCTTTTCTTTTTTGCTCGATCTTTTCGAGTTGTTTAATATTAATGACGCGAATATGCTGGAGCCCGGACCAAGACTGGCGCGCGGTTGAGCGATCGTAATGAAATAAGAAAATTGAAAGCGAGTAATATCAGGAAACGGTATTTCTCATAGGGCACTTGAGAATTTTCGCACCCTCACCTCGCTAATTAGATTCCGCTACGGCAATTTATACTTCCATTTTCATCGCGCGTTTCAGCAATAAATACGATTGTCTGATTTTCATCTCATGTTAATAATGCTAACGCGAACTTCATATTAGACGTATAAAACCCGGAGCGAGGTAATCACGTTGAACGCTAATTACGGCAACGGACGTGGGCGTTTTTGAGTAGCTGAATACATCCAAGGTGACTAATTTGATTAATGGCATCGTCATGCAATTTTCCGGCGGACGTTAGGAAAAAGCATAATCGATTTACATCTATTACGATAAAATGGTTATTATGTACCGTGAGCTAGTCATTTGGGACGAGTTTTACTGGCGATCACCGTAAAGCCGCGGTATAGCCTGCGCGCTTATCAATTCATCATTCCTCCTGTCGTTACCGTGTGACAGCACTAAAGTGGTTTACATTAACGTGTAATGTATACAGCGCCGCGCAAGAAAGTACAATGAGATAAAACATCGCGGTGCGTGCCTGTATTATGAATGCATATATCATGTAACGTTATGTGCATTTTCTTGAGCGTTCGCCCATTAGAATCCCATAGGCCCATTAATATTGGAAATACGTGGAGCGCGCGTGAGAGGATCGCGATCGATCTCATCTTGCGACATCTCGGCTCCAAATTGTTCCGCGCGAGTCGGGGAATGCGCGCTGATACGGTTTCACGCTGCCTAGCGGTCTCAAGGTCAAAGTACTGTTCGCAGCCATCGACGGACTTCCTCGATAAAAGTACGATCCGGAAGTGTAAAATTCCAGTCTACGTGGTTACGATCCCGCGTACGTTGTCTTCCGTTTCCTCGTGTGGCTCCGTAGGATATAAATACATATTCAGAAACCCGCGTTTAACGGCGACTAACGGCATTTATACCCATAGAAATCGAATAGCGCCGACGCGAGCGGCGCGGCCAGGGTTAATTGGAGTTCGGCTTTGACCCTTCGACGTTTCGTGCTGATATTTCGCGTCGAAAAATTGTTCCTCGCCGCCGTCTGTAATTATACCGCGAAAAGAACCGCCATCCCCATCGCCGCGCTACACCGCCGTTAAAATGAGCGCTAAAAGGCTCTAATTTCAGCCTCAGAATCTGACGTCGGATAACGGCAATGAAACTTTGTAATAATATTTCTATTTCAGCGTCAATGTATCTCTCTTTTATCGTCACTGTATCTCCCTCCCGCTGGCACGATGTATAATAGACGTACCATGCATGCGTCTGTCCTGGCGTGAAGCAAATGTGAGACACAACCGCGAGACTTACTGCGTCTTTTTTCTTTCTCCCGGGGGGGAAAAAAATAAGATGAATAACATCGCCCGGGAGCAGATGTAAAATTTATGCAGTTAGTCAAATATATAGCTGAACGTTACCGGTTCAACTCCAACTGCAACTGCAGAAATTCGCGCAAGTAGTAACACCAAGTTGCGGCACAAAAACTTGGCGTGCCCGGTTCGCATTAAATCATGATGAGCACCGCATCGTATTTTCCCGTGATACCTAAACGTACAAATACACACGTGCCGGGTAATGCATATATGCAAATACCCAGAGCTATCTAGCAAGTTTATCGCTCGCCATGATTATGTAACGTATTTTACTTTTACTTTCGCGAGGCTTTTCTTATCCTCGCGTTTCTCCGCCCGTGTTAAAAGTATCGAGCACGTCGGTTTCAAACAACACGCACGTCGTATCGCACGATACCGGAGAAACAAATTATCACGTAACGAAATGCGGCGTGTGTTTTAATGTATTTTACATTAAAACCCGCTATTATTCAAATTATCTCTGCAAATGGACGCCCGAGTCGTGTTTAGCAACGTTTTATCTTGTCAGGAATCTTTTATCCTCGCGGGACAACATTTTCCAAGCGTAGCTATTCCGACAAATTTGTATCTTGATCGATTAGATGAAGCTGTTGTAACAGTCATCTATCCCGTTCTTGACGGGATCATTCCGTCATCTGTGTAACTCGTCGTATCGAAACTTGGCGTGCGTTCGACGCGAACACACTCGATATGCCAATCACTTGCGCCATTCGTTAAGCCAACGTGTCACACGCTTCCGCCGCTAAAGAAGTCATGAAAACCGCTTCCAATTTTTCTAAAAAAAAAATAGCTTTACAGAATGACTTGAATTTTTTACAGTCGACGTTTGATTAATAGAGGAACAAAGTGGAACAAGTAGTTCTCCCCGTTTTTCCTGATTTTGTAAAAACAGAACAGATTCTGCGTGGTAAATAAAACTATCGTTTGTTTTCTAAAATGAGAAAAACCGCGGAGAACCACTTTGTTCCTCTATTAATAAGACGCCGATTGTAAAACGTTTCAATTCATTCTGTAAAACCGTTTTCGAGAAAAATTGAAAGCGGTTTTCATGATTTCTTCATATAAAGGGGTGACGTGTAGCTCTGTGCTAGCACGAGTGATTAGTAATGGCAGGGTCCTCGGTTCAATCCCGGCCTCGTCCCGCTTATTCTCCCGTTAGGGGAAATTTGAAAAATTCAGCGCTTGAAGGAGTTTAAGCGCCTAGTATTGGATTCAGTGTTTAATTAAGATTAAGCAGACGAATTTCAAGGAATTTTGAGAAATATATGATATAGCCTAACGGTTGAAAGGCGTCCCCACAAAAGGGTAAGCTTAAAAAAGGAAGATGTCCTTATCGGCGGAAGCGAGTGACACGTCGCCTTAGAACCGTGTGCTTTTTGCTTGACTCCGTTTAGAGTATCGCTAATCGGGAGGCAGGGCGTGCCTTTTCCTTCTCAATGCGAGTCGAGGCGACGGTCGCAAGGTCGTTCGCGGCAAATCAGAATGGAATCCGCCGTCACGGATGGACGTAATTATGGTGCGACGATAAGACAGGGGCATACTTCGCTTCGCGGAAACACACGCGCCAGCGCGAGCCTGTGCTAACGAAGTGGCAGTGAGGAACGATGAGAACGCCGTATAGCTGACGTGCTCGACTCGCGTGCAAGCATTCTACTATGTGTAAACAGTTGCTTAGAGCAAGGCATATAAGTTTCTCATGTCCCGCGATGCGAGACGCTTTCCGCGAAGGTATCGGTAAATGTTTGCCGGGAAGGGGACGACTCCTGATTTGCTTAACTCCGCCGGCGCTGTGTGTTTTCATATGTGAGTTTAACATGTTTCTTCGGGGACATAGTAGCCCGCCAAGTGCACGCGCCCTAACTATTACAATAGCTACAGCTTGCATAATATGTGTAGGCGCTCAGTTTAAATAGGATACGCGTGTGGTATACGTGATATTGTTACATAAATCCAGCCGCGGCACTCGCGACTGGACAGCGACTCGGAGATGCAAATAGAAAATTGCCGTGCATAAATATTTATGGCAGCGAAATATTATAAAAATGACAGTTTCTGTAAAGAAATTGCTTTCCTTTGGTAGCAATAAACAGGTTGCAACGTATAGAAATCGATGCTTTATCTTGTTGCTACGTGGTAAATAACAAATCATATTCTCCCATTAAAATTGTATTTATGTTAATGCCATTATTTCGTTGTAAGATTTTGCAATGAGGATATTGAATGACCACTAAATCGTAATGATTCAGTGATCTGTTAACCAGCGTAACTACAGAAGCAACGTACGTGAAACGGTTATCGGTCGTTATTAGTTAATAATTTAAATAATGCGCGTTATTATTCGTGACTTTGCAATATTATTTGTCGTAGGCATACAAAATTGTCATGCAATTATATATGTTGCATTTACAATGCGAAGTTTTAATTGTCATTATGCGGGAGAATAGCAGAAAATGCGCGATAATAACATATAATTGTAATTCTGCCTATTATTAATTACGAGAAACGTTCTTTGTATATCTGCATTTTATAAATAACACGTGTCAATTAATTTGTAATTAATGTTCTTAATATTTACCGTGGCCATTAAATGTAATTAACCCTTTCACGAGTGAGTTACCTTGTATCCCGGGGTTTTATTCGATTGACGCTTTCCCTTTTCGAACCCCGTTGTAAAGTGCATCGAAGCGCATGCATGAATTCAAGTGCGAGAGCTGGAACGAAACAACCGCGTCGCTCTAAAACGGCGACACACGAAGCTTTTTTCTTGTTAGTTTGCTCTTTGAATTCAAAGTGTCCTTCAAAACTGTCGCTATGGACATCTGCCAATTTTTCTTTCTTAAATTAAAAATTACAAATGCAGAAAAAAAATACAGCCAACAAAGCATCGCGCGGCGAAAATATTCTAGACTAAAATATATTTAATTGAAATAACAGAAAGAGAAGACGTCAAAATTTGAGAATATTTTCGTTCACTGAAATAATGTTCATATGGAGAATATTTCCTTTATTTACACAATTTGAAACATTACGTTGAATTAGTTTGGAAGAAGCTCTCGTAGAAGAGGGTTTTTCTTTCCACGTATGTTCATCTAGTCAATCATTTCTATCGCAGAGAAGCTACGCTACGAGATCCTAAGAGATAAAGCGTCTGACTGGATCACGAGGTGCCGCAGGCGACGGCGAGTCAGCTGGTGTTGATTTATGAGAAATACATGGTGCTATAGCACATATTTTTTTGAAAATGATATTCATGAGGTATGTGGGCGAGAAATACGTAACTTCCGATCCGGGATGTTTATTATATTGATTAAGTACTGTCGTGAGAATTACGGAGGCACGAATTCATTTACATATACACGTGTGCGCGCGTGTGTGTAAATTATATATACATATAATCATTTATATATTATTTGTATAATTATGTGTCTAAATATATGTATAAATGTATAAATAATATATATATCATTTCACATAGGAGACCGAGTGGTTTTCACTTACGTGCATTCGCAAAGTCTGACGTTACGCAATAATTTTTCCAGCCAACGCATGCTTTTTACATGAATTTCTTGGAAGAGATATTCATCATGATTACACGAGAATATGTATACTTCATCTTCATTTAGACTCTTGGAAGTTTTTATAGGAGCGGGCGCAGCGCCTCTCGGTAATAACTGTGTTACTGAAAATTAATGAGCGGCAATAGAGATGAAGCGTGAGATTAGCAAGTACATCATATTCAAGGGTGGGAGCGAAACCACCACCGCTGGCGATGGCTAATAAGTATGCGTAATATCCGTTGCGTTCGACCACCCTTGAAAACGTTTTCGGTGGCGATTCGTCCGCGCCGTGCGCTCGGGCGCGAGTGTTACGGCCGTAAAACATGGGTCGCTAGTTGCTTTCCAGGAAGCTTCCCCGCCGCTCTTTTTACCGACTTTAATTGAAGTCGGTATAACCCCCCTCCGTATAACTTGAGGGATCTCACTCCCTCCGTCTCGCTCGCCACTCTCTCTCGCCCTTTTTCTCCTCCTAGCCGCATTACCGTTCTGCCCTCGATGGAGCACTAGGACTATGAAGAAGTTTATGCTTTTATTGCGCAGAAACACACCCGGGTGTACATGCACCACGCGCGTACACCACCGACGAGTGGAACTTGGCCGGCGCATCGTAAAAAGACGATATCAACCGCGTATTCCTCAAACTCCGGTGTGTACCTTCCCAGGCCGATTCTTACCGCGTGGATGTAGGATGAAGGGATCTCCCCGGCATGTAATTCGTGTATTTCTACGGCCATTCTGTCATTCACGTATAATAATCCCTTAGAAAGCCATAAAGGTTTTTATAGAAACGACGCATCATACGTCTCGCAATTCTCCCCTTGATTACAAGTTCTCCGACGAAATCAATCCTCTCTGAATAAAAATTCAGGTGTTTTTTTTCGAAATTTCATTTCCTTCAGACTGGGCGTTCTTTAATGCCTCGATACCTGCTTTCAAGTTTGGTGAAAAGCCACTTTTCCGTCGCTCGGGAGCAAAATAGACATTCGGTATATGAATTTGAGAAATTATTGATCACGGTTTTCCCCCGGAAATCAAAATCCTTTCTACAATCACGAGCGCTGCTTTCAGTCAGCTTTGTGGGCGTTCAACATTTAGCATCTGAGCGGATTGACGTCGTTTGGCGTCTTTCGAGTTTATGCACGACGGCAAAGAACTCCCGGAGACGCCACCGTAAACCACGTTGCACGCCGGATTGTTAGAGCTTCCCCGGCCGCGTTTGACGCTCCTAAAGCACTCTATCGCTCCTTCTTTGATGTGGGTACTTCGAATGTTATGTCACATGATAATATTATTATACATGTACGACGGATACTACACACACATATATATATTTGCCGCGCGCTAGGTCATCATATACGCGAGAATGTGTCGCGCATTATCGCGGATACGTGACAAGTTCGTCCTACGCGGGGAATTCATTCACGACCCTTCGAACTCGTCACCGAAGAAATATAATCCGCGTGCGAGACCGCAGGATTACGACGGCTTTTCGAATATACGCATTAATAAACTTGCCGGCTATGGTCGCGGGCTCCGCGTTTTGCCCGTAATCTCGAATTACCTCCGTGTTTGCATAAAACAAAGTTACCGCATTGTTATGCGAAATTACTCGATGTTCCAATAGCTTCCGTTGCTTTTCTGAGAATTGCCGTGGAAGACATTTTGATACGTGCGTTCGTTAGGACAAACGTTCTCTGTATCGCGCTGAAACTCGCAACAGTTTACGCGCATCGTAATTCATCGATTTTGAAGATTACCCAGAGTCAACGTGTACTTCAGTTAAAGTTTTAATATAAACTATTGTTTTTGTTATTATACGCGGAGAGAACTTTCTCTTAAAATTTCTCCCGGAAATTAATGTAATCGTGGGACAACACGGCAGTTGGAAGAATTTTATGAGAGTTTTTGGAAATTTTACCATACATTTCACTAGCAACTGTACAAAGTGTATAAGTAAAATTTCAGAAAACTCTCATAAAGTTCTTCAAAATGTCGTGTATTCCACGAGTACATGATTTTCAGGGTAAATTTTAAGCGAAAATTCTCTCCGTGTATAGAGAAATAGTCTCTTTCGAGTTCTGCGTTTAATGATTTCTTACATTAAACTATTATCTTATTGAGAGAGAGAGAAAAACACGAAAGAATATTGATTTTTATTTAATCAAGTCGAAATTTTAAGTTCTTTGCGACATGATGGTATTAAACAACTCTTATCGGCGCGCAGTTCACAAAAGTCGAAATAGACGCGATGACATATTTGTACTGTTATTGCGACAAATATTACCATATGCCTCGGTGGTCGAATTGGTGAGACGCCCGCCTAGAGTGTAGGGAGGTCCAGGTTCAAACCCTGGCTGAGGTAATATTTTTCGCAATAAGTTTTCTGTATTATTAAAACTGCCAGGTGTATATTCAAGAAAATACTGACGTTATTAATTATCGCTGGCGACATTGAAGAATTCTTATTAGATGATGGGATTAGAGTTTGGAAGCTGCAAGACACAATGAAAAAATTTTCATTTAGTGCGGGAAAGCGAGGGAGTGCGCAGTTGTAAAACGTTAGAAGTGTGCAATAAATTGAGCAGCATCTCCAAAAGTTTACTCTTAAAAAAACTTGACGTGCATGTGTATGTACATGTGTGCGCGTATGTCTTCCATCACAAAAATCTTGAAAGAAAATTTGTGTGTATCAAACGAACTTCCAGATGTATCATCGAACAGGGATTATCCTTCTGAAAAGCACTTTACTTGAACTCGATACATAAGCATTTTCGACACAAGGGAGAATTTTTCGGAAGAAAATGTAACATTGAAATTAATTTTCTCGAGCGACGTTTAAAGAAATGTAATTTTTAACGTCTTTCAATGCCTGTCGACATTCTAATCGCTAGCGCAAGTAGAAATACGTGTCGACTCTTCGCCGTAATGCCGTTTCGCGAAAATTTTGTAAAGCGCATTCTTTCGCATCCCTGTTGTGTCAGTGTCATTCTCAACAAGACGGGGCGATTGAAAGTAAAGTCCATTCAACCGTTTAACGTTCGGAAGAAACGTAGACTCGCCGTCGCACTTTCGGCAAAGTTCTCGAGACCCTAGATTATGGCGCACTCTCTTCGCGCCCCCTTCCTCCGACATCTTTGCGAAAGAGGGTAAAGTTCTCCGGCGGCTCGTATAAGGCCAGGGCGGACGGGCCACACTCCTACCTGTGTTTCTTTCACGTTATAGCCCTCCCGGCTAAACTTCCGGGCCATTAATTTACATTAGGACATTTTTCAAGAGCGTGCTGGCTCCCGGCTCCGCGCACCTTAAAATTGGCCGAGTTCTCTTTTTAACGTCTCTCCTCTCTTACACGGGAGAGCCCTTGAGTCGCTTTCCCGCACCTTCCCTTGTCGACGTCACGCTTGAATTCTTCACCATTAAACGACGACGCGGCGGGAGAAAAAGGAGCGAGCGGAGCGTATATATGAGATAACTTCAGAATTTCATTTAACGGCGATGTGCAGGCGTGCACGCGGAAGGTGTCGGCGATCATTAAATCACGCCTGTGGCGAGTCCGTCGCGCGGCTTGATTGATTTGTAAAGTAACCCGCCGATACTCTCGGCGCTACTCGTCCGATTCAACGGTGTTTACGTACAAGTGCTACATATATCACTCGATAATTTTATTGCCGTCGTATAGGCACGCAAATACGTCGCGTCAACATCGGAACAAAGAATGCATCGGCCGATCGCTAAGTAATTTATTAACTCGTAAAACACGGACTCTGACATTAGCGCGAGCGCTCGTCGCCCGTTTTCGAATTACCCCCCTGCGCCCATTAAGCCGTGGTCTTAGGGCATGAGAACTCCGTATATCATCCTTGAAATTTCATTAGCAGTTTGCGCCATTAATGCGGGATACGATAAATATATAACGCGCACGATACGCGCTGTCATTGAAAAATTTATTCACTCGTAAAGTACCGGGCGATAGTGGCACTGCCATCCCCCCGTGGCAAATTCTCCATCGACAAGCGATCGTTAGGAAACGCCTAAACGTAATTAACTTTATGCTGAATATTCTGATATACTTCCTGTTTATGATTACAGTAAATGTACAGCTAATATGTGCGGCCTGGTGATTTATGCGCCGCGAGAGACAGAGCGATGTTTTGCATAACTGAGCGAACGGGGGGGGCGGAGGGGGGGGGGAAATAAAAATTCCGTTTCGAAATGACTCGCGCTTTCAGGATTGCGCCATATAAAAGCTAGAGCGAACCATCGAACGTGTACCGTTCCCAAAAACTTTGATAAGAGAACCCTAGAATATTGGGCGTAGCTCGCGATCGAAAAAAAAAATTGCTCGTGAAATGGGCCACCATGGACGTCAACGTATACGGGTTTAATGCTCGTTCGCGCAAAAGCGCTCGAGGTAAAGAGAGACGGAACAACTGTCGTTGACACGATGTCAACGGCAACAAATATCCCCCGGGATATTTGGCAATATTTTCAGTCGTAATACCTGTGTATTACGTTGATCGCGATGGTCGTTACGGCCGCGCTCGAGCCTCCGCCGATGTAATTTTTGACAAATCTATATCGCGTTCGAGTGTTCGTAAGCGAATATATCGGGGAACATAAAGGAAAACTACCGGGCAGCAGTCGAGCTTTCTTGTTCGACTCGATACGAAGGTAATAATGAAATCGAACTCTTTTCTTGTTACCGTTAAAAGATGACGTACTATTCCGTTGGAAACGCACGCTTTATACCGTCGGTCTGCTTCCGCCCCTTGCAGCTACATTCATTTCTCATTTCGAACACGTCGATGCTCGGAGCAGAGCTAAACTCGAAAGTAGAAGAGAGAAAATCAACTTACGAAAGCCGGTGCTCGATCTAACAAGTCCCTGTTTAAAGTTCAGGACTTGAGTTGCAAAGCGCCAATGACTCCGGCGCTTTCAAATTGTATTTAAACAAAATAGTTTATAACGGGGCGAATTCGTGACGCGAATAATACATTTTAATTACCTTTTATAACTCATGTTTTAATCGGAATTAGTTTCGCGGAAAAAAAGGATAACGGATTTATTTATCGCAGGCGTGTCTAAATGAAAATTGCTGCACGTGTGACAAACAACTGAAATAAAAAAGAGACGTCGCAAAATGCGAATACTTTTTTCACGCCTCAAGTGCTGAACTCGTTTTTAAACAAGGCGTTTGCGCACTAAATTATTACTTTAATTGCTAAAGTTGGTTTATGAAATTAATTAGGAAAGTCTGAGAACAAGATTTTGTTTCCCCGAGTTGAAAGATATTTACCTATTGCTAGACGGATTATTGGGCCGGCAAATGAAAGAGATTTTCGACTGG
>NW_011967143.1:417672-441720 GCF_000949405.1 Vollenhovia emeryi
CCTTTCGACTTTATCTACACGTCGCTACATATATGCGTGCCCGTATTTCACCTAGGCTGTATTCGAGATAGCGATTCACACAAATAAATCTTTATATTTTTGTTTCAGCACACACTCACGGGCCACTGCGCAAAGGTGATGGCGGCAAAGTTTCTTGGCGAGCCGTCGAAAGTAGTTACGGGAAGTTATGATCGGACTTTAAAAATCTGGGATCTGCGCAGCAAAGCATGTAAGTGAGCGTTCTCTTATCGATTAGGAGGGAAACGAAAAGCGGGCGCTTTCCCCCGCGACATTCATTAATAAGGGACGTAATCGCGATTACGAGGCGTTAATCCATTAAGTTATTAAAATCGCAAGATTAGCGAGTGTCTCTCGCGCGCAAGACATTCCAGGTGGCGAGCACTTTCTCCTCGGAAAAGGGAGCCGGGGGGGGGGGGGGGAAGAGGATCGAGGAATCGCGAATGTAAAGATGCCGAATTTCCGCGCGCGGAACGGTTTAAAGTACTTTAATTAAACCAGTTTATGCAAAACAATTCTGAATCTCATCTGCGTATATTTACCGACAATCGAGGTCTCTCGTCCGCTTGGTAATCCCGAAATGCCGCCGGACCCCCCGACGACGATATAAATACCTCGAAGGCGGGAAAGAAGGAAAATTTTAAGCGGCGATTGCCTCGACATATCGGGGCTTGCATAATGTTAGCGCATTCGTTCCGTCTCGTAAGAGAATTACGCGGCGAGTGTGAGCCGAAAGTAATGCACGGTGCCCCGGTGCGGTAATCACGTTGCCCATTACCCCTATTAGTCGTTGCATAATGCAGATACACTTACGAGCGCGCCGAGATAATAAAACAAACGGCGAATCTGCATGGTCATTCATATGCATATTCCGTTGCACGTCGTACGGCGGCTGCACAATGGACCGCCGCGGAAAATATGACGCCCATAATGCCCGGCCTGGTTCGTACGAGGCGCGCCGGCATCAGCGGCGCGCCGTAATGGCGAAGATGGGATAAAAACTGCCCCCTCCCTCGTCCAACGGACGGTCCGCCGCGGCCGGATCGTCGTAGACGCGTTAATTAAATCGATAAGATCCTTCCGCGGCGGAACAGATTTCCCCTCTCACCTGTTTCACCCCCTAAACGCTCCCCCTGGGCATAGAAAAAGTCTTTATCTCGCGGTATTGACGTGCTTTCTCAATGGACCTTAATATTCCCTCGGATAATGGGACGGATTTCGGGAGGAAACTTGCGATGATTGAGTAAACACGATCGGAGATAAAATGTGGGGCGAGTGACTTTAATGATTCTTTACCCGAATGGCCTCAAAATGGAAGCAGCGCGCGCGCGCGCGCGCGAATTGACACGATAATAAAGATAGATTTATGTAATCTAATAAATGATCTGTCGCGAAAGAAAGGCGAGATTAATCGCAAATCCATTACTCGCGGGGAAAGAGTGCCATTTTAATTAACTCTTAAACTAGGACACGAGTTTGTTCAGGACGAGGTGTAAGGGACGGTTTTGTTATACTCGGATTTCTTCGTTACGGCATTAATCAGTTTCTAAAGAGTGTTATTCATTCTTATCTCGTGCCTAACGTTACCACTAATTTGCTCTTTAAAACAGGATAGAAGAGCAGACGTTTCGAAAGCGTCGAAAGCATTAACTGTCTCGGACATTAAGGTAGTTCTTTCCCAACTTGAGACTTGAGCAATAAAGTTCAATAGACGATGAATTCTTTTATATTAAATTCAGGAACAGATTTTTAAACACTATTGCTTCCCTTAGAATTTTAGAAAACCGATAACATCTAAATTAATTTTGTTATAAGTTTAAAGAAAATCTGTAACTTCATCATTTTTTATCCAACTATCTTAATTGGCTACGCTTCATCGCCGTCATTTGTAATTTGAAAAACACGGGTGACAATGCGGGCGGCATAAATTGCAGGTGGAAAAAATATCGATGCAAAAACAAGTAGTGAAATTTCCGCGATTCATCAATATTGATCTCTCTCGCGCGTTACACCGATTGTCCGAAGAGCCTCGCTCTTCTTCATTTGTATGGGATCTGCTTGAATACAGATGACACGGGAACTATACCCTTCAGCACGCGCATTCACGTCTAGGAGTTTTCGGTTCGAATGCGCACGGTCGCCATTAGCGGCCCTTTTGTCCTAGGAAGTTCACGCGTCGCGATCTAATTTCACGCGACGACTCCCACAGTCGGGCGTGAATAATCGCGAATGCCGGATGCGATGGTCGGGGGGGCCTCTTCTCGCGAGAGCATTATCGTGACCTTCGACTGGCAGGTGTTGGACGAGGGCTGTACCTGTATCCGCGTGAGGGTCTGATGGCGCGGCTTCCGAGTCATTGAAAATCGCCAGCGCGGCCGGAATAGTAACGCGATAATTCCGCGCATTCAAGGGCGAGTGTAATTTCTCCTTCCCAGAAAGCCGTTTCCGCGCGGAATGCGCGGACATCGTGACCAAGACTCGCGGCACCTCTCTCTCCCGTCCGGGGGATTTATCGCGCTAATTGTCGGAGAAAAGCGGCGGCGCTTGTCCGGCCATTTGCCCTCCGCCTCGACGTATCGAATCGCAGCCCGTTCGTCCGTAAAATGGAGGAATCTTTCACCGCTTTCGGCGACGGTGCTCGCCTCGGCGCCCGATAAGCGGCGACGCTCTCTCCGAAGACGGGGGCGAAAGTGATAATTTACAGCCGGATGAAAGTGGCTATTCTCGAGGTAGAGCCGCGCAGATCGGACTCGCGTCCCCCTCGGTGCGAAATGTGGAGGCTTTAAGTGGCGCGAAAAATAAATTGAGCCAGGCCGCACGCGCGGGCGGCCGGACGCGCGCAGATAGCGCACCGCGGCGGATCTCATTTCCCGCAAATGTATTCGGGATTTACATTCGACCCCGGCGCCGGACTAATCTCGTGAAACGGCGCGCTCTATCTGAAGAACGGCCCGAGATATCGATTTACACTACGGTCAACAGCGTTGCGGAATCCTGCGGTGTGTGTGCGGCCGGTAGCCGAGGAATCGTATTGACAAAGGATACAAGGCTGCAGAGACTGCGCTTAATACGATGGCGCGCTGCAGAGGCAGTATTAATTTGCAAAGTCCAGAATCGCCTTAAACTCGACCTTTAGTTACCGCCCGCTCGCCGCGCGGAATAACAATTTGCGTCATTAACCAGCGTGCACGAGCGGATTCACCGAATTTCAATAAATCGCGTCACACCGCGTCTCGCCGGAGGATTATTATTATCCTCTCGTTAGGTCCTGACGCGTAATTAACGGGTGAAAATAAAATTACCCGTGCCGTCTCCGTTATCTACGGGGTACGTAATAGACATGTAGTTTGCTTCAACTTTGTCGGCAAACGGATATCGAGACGCGCAACGTGGATATAATATTACGTTCGTTCTTACTAAAGTTCGAAACTGAAAAATATTTTTACTTTTTTAAGGGGGTGCCGGAGTGATTCTGCACCTTTTGCACTTAGAACTGTCGATCGTGAAAACATTTGTGTAATGCACAAATTATGAGGCTTGCGCGTACTGGTCGAAAGTGTCCCACCGTCTGGACTTAAATAAATTATAGGTTATGTAACCTATAACTTATTCGAGCGAATAGATTTCTTGTTAGTCTTGTAAATTTAATTTCAATGATATCAAGCCATTCTCTGGTTTAGCTCGAATAGTGGGACACTGTCGGTCTGTTCACACAATTTGTATATTACACAAATGTTTTCACGAATTGACAGTCCTAGGGGCAAAAGGTGCACAAAGTGCACGGTCGCTCCAGCATCCCCTCAAATGACCCTTTTCTTTTTAATAAATCACCAATCAGTCGCTACGTATTTTATGGATAGCAATGATCTGTAGGACAACCAGTGCATCTGATAAAACAAATTTCAACAGCCGTTGATTTGCTTTTATTTCATACCATTGAAATACTCCAAACAAAAACTGCATTCGCGCAAATTAAATGATAGATAAGTGCGTGCAGCTATCGCAGAGAGAATAAACTGTCGGATATTATTGCCAATAGAACGAAACATCGTTTATAAAAACAACAAAAACGACCCGTTAATCCGCGTGTACTTGTACGTTTGTTTAGTGCACTTCATTTTAGCCATAACACCCCTCATTAGATACTGCATAAAAATAAAACAAATAGCGCGTGACATCAATAATTACGAGTACAATATTATTAACGGAGTTAAGGACTTTACTGTTCGAAGCGATTCTGACAAACGTGTTTGAGAATGATATTCTTCTATATAAGTTAATAGTTTTATGTTCAAGTTAATACTGAAAGCGCAAAGTGCAAAGTTTCCTACACGGCGGGCACAACGAGAGAACTGCATTACTTTGCGATATGCAAGCCCTTATGAAAGTTGAAAAGCGTAATTTCGAAAAGTGTATCTCCTTAAATCAAGTCGCCTAAAGTGATACAGCACCGGAGTTCTAGCGGGCGATAATTAATGTAAGAAGCCGCGAGCCGCCATCGCAAATCGCCCGTCCCGGCTGAGTTTGCCGAGCCGGCCATCAAACTTGTTACATAAATACGAAACTTTTTTGCCGGCGAGTGCAGCGCGCGCGCGGAGCGAAGAATCCGTCTTATTCTCTGTATGCGATGCAGATAACAACGGGGAGCGCGTGCGGTGTAATTAACCTGTGGCTTAACATCGTCCCCCGTAATTTATAGCTGTCGTCTCGTCGGGTCATTCGGTAGTCGAGTCCAAGTTAATTGTGCGCGCGTCGAGGCGCGCACGGATACCTGCGTGGATACACACAGGTACTCGCGGGGAGCGGGGGGGGGGGGGGCATCCGTTTTAGCCTTGCGGCGGCCTTTTGTTGTTGCGCCGTGGTCCTACGGCAAAATAGCGAAAACCGCGCTATCAAGGAAGACCGGCGGTGCTTGTACAAAAGTTTCGCACAAATAAATCTCCGAACGCGAGGCGCGCACAATGGGAGAGCGGCGCTGAAAGGGCGTTTAAGCGTGAATTATTGTTTACCGCGGACGCTTTAAGACAAAAAGGACGTTTAAAGTGGATCAGCTGTTTTCTATCGCGCTATTATCTACCTCGCCACGTCGCCGCGCAATTTCGTGGACGCCCCCGAGCGACTCTTCTGGACACAATCGTGCCGCAGACAGACGAATTCCGCGCCGCACCGGCGAAATAACACCCCCCCCCCCCGTGTCATGCGTTTGCCATTGACTGAAAAGACGTGCCAAATGCTCTCTAACGTCCCGAGAAATTAATCGCCGCCATTGTACTTGAGCCGTGCGCGCCGCTTGCGAGTATTTCGCTACCTGGAAAATCAATCTTTTTTTTTCATAATGAATGCGCGAGAGACTATATTTTGGAATTTCATTCATTTTCATTTTTAACTTTGCAAAAATGTGCAAAGATATAAAAATTAATAGAACGGCTTAGAGAGTTGCTACGCTGATTTATAGGTAAATGCATAAAAGGAAATGATCTCTGTTTTATATTTTGATTGATATACGCGATATTGTTCAATTAAGAATTTAATTGCCAAAAATTACTGGAAAGACTGCATTTTGGAATTTTATTCCTTTTTATTTTTAATTTTGCAACATGCAAGAATGTGCAAAGATATAAAAATTGGCTGAGCGACTTGAGAGTTGCTACGCCAATCATTAGGTAAATGCATAAAAGGAATTGATCTCTGGTTTATATTTTGATCGATATACGCGATATTGTTAAAATAAAAATTGAATTGCCAAAAATTACGGAAAAAGATGGCGTTCCGTTAAATTTTCACTAAGAACAGCTCAATCTAATTCTTACGCGTAAGAATCCGTAAATGAAAGATGGCTCGGTAGATCTAATGCAATAATATTTGAATAACACATGTCTAAAGTAAAGGTGGAATACATATTAATGCGAAAAGCATGAGAGAGGGCAAATTAACATCCCGAAAGCTCTTATCGTGGCTGACGGTTGAAGAAGACTTACACGAAAAGCCGGTAATCCTTTATGCCTCGTTCGAAGATAGACGCACGTTAATAGCATATATATATAATGCACTTATCTAAATAATACATTGGACTTAAGAACCAGTACATAAAGAACTATTTTGTAGTTGAGGGACGTGAGAATAATTTGTGCGACATACGCGAATTAACGTATACTAGAATTATCGCCGTCTCGTGACCGCAATTACCAGAAATTGAGGTGGAAAAATAAAATGTTCCTTTCGCAAAATCATGACATATTCCACACAATCAATCATATTTAACCAAAAGTGTACCTAGTCGCGGCTTTTGTCTTTCTTGCTCGCATTAAGCGAGGCCCGTGGTCATAAACGCTATTAAAATGTTCAAGGAAACGGTATTGTGCAGAGGAGATTCTTCTTGTTGATATATCTCCCCGGAGAAATGCGCTTTTTGCAGGAAAATCTGTGCCTGAAGATAAAGAAAGATTGTCTAACTAGATACCAGAAATTAACATCATCCTTGTGATCGCAGGGACGCGTATAGACGCGATGATTAAGTCACTCTTGTCTCACCGTCATCATCATTACGACTCAGATCTAGTCATCAAATGGAAACATTCGCGCATTATTCCGAGTGCGGCACAGTGGCAGTCCCTTTGTGCGGCTCGCCGCGCGGCAGCGCGGATATGTTTTGTCTGCTAATGATTTTTACGTCGACGTTTATTAGCCGTACGCGTCTACGCAGTATTTTACTGAATCGTGATAGGCGGCGCGTTGCGAATGCATTGTGGTACGGTTACTTGTCGCGAGATAAGACCGCGAACCGCGCGGCGGTTCAGGTGAGATAGGAATTGTCGACAAATTTCTCTTTATGCACGGGCGCACTTGAAAAGAAATTTTATTACTTTCAGAGCGGTGCCCTGCTCGTCGCGTTTGAGCCTTGTAAAGTTCGCTTTCTGCGAAACTTGCATATCGAACCGTGAGGATTAAGTGTGCGCACGATACAGACACACGTCTGAGCGCGACGGTGCCGCAACGTATCGAGAGTGTTTGACGAAGTAACAGAAAAAAAAGTTGTTTTTCAATTATCTTGCGCAAATTAATTTATTATTATTGTTATTGTTATTGTTATTGTTGATTTGGTTTGGAAGTGTAGATGTATTTATTATCGCATATTCAATTTCGTATTCTTTTGAAAGAAATCATTATTTTCTGCAACAGCTGTTTGTTATTATTGCAATATATACCAAAATTACGCGCAGTTTTGGGGAAAAATATATATTGGAAAATGAATTGCCACGGCAAGTTTCCCGTGGAATTGTTAAAAGAAAGCAGCGTTTGATGTTTCGGTGGAAGAAGAAAATTGAAACGTAATTCTAGTTTTTATTGGCTTAGAATTTCCGCGATACGATTGAGAGACAAACTCCGCGGCGCGAATTGTAATTGAATACACGCGTTTGAAGCGAAGCTTGCTTGCGTAGGAAGGAGCTTCCTTTCGTTGGCACGGTACACTGTCGAAGTAATTGGAGTTCGTAATACCATTTTCGGATAGAAATGGTGGACATCATTCGCTGGCCGAGATCCCGCTGTAGAAACTTCGACAGACTAATCGATCGGACGATAAATCACGTTTGATTTAACGTAGGGCCGCGAGAAAGTAGGATGGAAACTGGCGTGCGGATTCGTAATCGTACAAAGGCCGAGGTTAAGGAAAGGTAAAGTGGAAGGGCGCGAGAGGGAGAGGCCGTAAGAGCGGAAAACTCGTAATTTATCCTGTTTCCAGTCTTGATGCCGGGCATTTCCGCGACGCGCTAGCGATTTCCAAGAGCTTCGCGGAAACGTGGCGACGCGAATGTCATTTCCCGACGTAAATTAAGTTTGAAATCCTGCTTATTTCAGCGTGGAGATCGATGAAAGCTGCTACTAGGTGCAGCTACAGTTTGAAAGGGGAAACCAGCCGTGATTCACATTCGATACAATCACTGTTAAACTCGCTCCGTTTAAAGTCGGCACGTATATGCACAATTCGCGAGGACGTAATTCTATTACTCTCGTGGAATTCTCAAATTAAATGCAGAAAGCAGTATAATCGAATTAAAATGCGTATAATTTATCCTCGAAAGGCGAATTTCACGTCCGAAGGCTCGCGAATCGAAAGATTCTATCTAGCATTAAAAATTTTATCGTAATTTTTAAATTGCGATTTCATCGCAATTCATGATACGTGTACAATAAATTTATCCTTAACTATATGTAGATCACGTAATAAAGAATTTATTAAAGCATTCATATTATATTAATTATCTTCCAATATTATTGAAGATATTTCAAAAGAGCTCTGCATAATTAATTCTTCTTGCATGTATTTGTCATCCATTTATACATGAATTTATCGACAATTTTCAACGAGAGAAAGGATATAATTTTTTTACATTAAAAAAAATCTTACTAACGCAAGCAGATTTCTAGATGTCGTCATAAAAATTTGTCGCTATTTTGTGCGTGTGTCAGAAAATTGTTGGTGGCTTACAAAATTTATAGCAACAACATTCTAATACCTTCTGGAAAATTTCATGACTAAAGCCAACGATATACGATACTATTTTTCCTACTGGATTGCTTACGAGAGGCAATCAGGATGTAGAGTTTTCGATCAGGTGACTTAAGGCTAAATCCTGATTGGCTCCCGTAAGAAATCCAGTAAGAAAAATAGTATCGTGTGCCGTCGGCTGAAATATTCATCATTTACATTGGATAAAAATGAATTTCGGTATCATAGCTAGAACAATCCTTGTAAGAAATGTATCTGTTTATGTGCCACAATCAAATGTTATAATGGATGGGTGTCAAAGAAAGATTTTCTTCCCAGCTCTCGCAAACAATTGAGATAGAAATTCTGCTTCTGTTATTTAAATTGATTAAATGCAAAACATATGCGATTTCGCAGTATTGGCTATTCGTTTACGTATCTCAGTTATTTTTTCGTACCTAGAAAATTGTTGCTGCAGTTGCAACATCATTTTTTTGAGTGTAGAACCACGACACACATTTTTCCAATTCTCTAATTTTCTAATTAAATACATAAAGTATTCAGACAATGAAATTGCAATCTGATTGTATCTTTTAAGGGTAAGAAACTTTATGTTGCAGGTATAGAAACGAAATTTGCTGGTTCGAGTTGCAATGATCTCGTAACTTCCGACGGAGCTGGCTCTACGATAATCAGCGGTCATTTTGATCAAAGGATCAGGTTTTGGGATACCAGAGCCGAATCCAGCTCAAATGACATTCTACTGGAAGGAAAAGTGACGTCTCTAGATTTATCTCGCGGTAAGTAAAGTTAATTTATTCTGGTCGATTGAAGTATTTTTTAAATATTGAACGCGTGCTAAAAAACCAACAATTACAAAATTTTTTAATTGTGTATTGCGAGAACGTTTTTTTTTTATTGTGTATCGTCGTTTGCTGTATCGTCGAAATTCGGGGTAATGCAGCATATTATTCCGTAAATATGTTTAATATGAATCGTAATCCAATGATTACGTTTGATATTGTTACAATAATAATTATACGTCTAGTATCAGATTGGGATTTTGATTCCGCAACTGCATACAATTTGCTCATACATTTTACAATATCGATTAAGGTATGTCAAATGGAATAACAACGGGAGGGGGGGGGGGGTTATTATCATGGCAACGTTAATGGTTTATATAAAATTTTCAATTTAACAAAAATATCGCCGATATTGCCATAAAAGTTAGCATCTGCATTACACTTTGTTTGTATTATTTATTGTGTAAAAACATGTTTCATATTTTCAACAAAGAACTAAATTACTAACAATTTTCAATACTGCGTGATATTATTCATGTCCAGATGAATGGAAAGAAAAATACGCCAAACACAATTGTAAAAATATGGATTTTGGCTTTGTGTTAATATTAAATATAGATTTCTGTGGTTTAATCTTAGTGATTAATATTAAGCAAACTGCAGCTGTAAAAATTTAGGTACCGAAAGCTTCCTGGTTTCATCTAGTTCTTCTTCTTCTAGAGTTCATCTAGTTTATCTAATTGTAATTATTTTGCAACTACATTATACAGCACCGGACAAAATTATATCACCTTTAGGTTTACTGAGCATACCTTTCGCCAAAGTGCAACGAATGTGGTTAAAATTTTACTGTAGACACCTGATAACAGGTACATCTTGTATACACGAAGGATAATGAAATGTGACAAAACACACCATGATTTTCAAAGTTTTCATTTGTGCACTTTAAAACTAGTTATGCTCAAACAATCGTAAAAAATATGACATAATTTTGGCCGGTACTGCACGTATGATGTAAACTTAACTATCGACGCAACACCGTATTTCTTCGCTTGATAATTGAGCAGAATCCAGATTGAACTGAATATCTTAAGTATCCGAAGAGATGCAAAATGATGCACCAGTTATTTTAATTACACGGTTAAATGCGACAGCGGAAATATTATAAATTTTATATGGCGCACGTAACGCGTATCTATCCGTCGGATAATTAATACGGCGGGGAAAGATATTAATTGGTATTTCACGGCAACTGCACGGCGCATTTCATTTATGGATTTTATTCGTGCTACGCAAATAATGTTATTTCGTTTTCGCTTTTTATCGCAACGTCCTAATGACGTGAATGAATTGGCTCGCGCGATTCTGCAGTATTCTCAAAGCACTTGTATCGGCTGCAAGTGCGCCACGTTCATACAAGAGTACTTCATTCAGATATATTGTTCTATCGCATTTCATTAATTCCGATATTGCCAGAACGCGAAATGAATTCAAGTGGAGCGATATTGGTCCGATTTTTAACTTTCGCAGTTAAGCAGGTATATCGCATCTCTCTAATACGTTTTTTACCATTCGCCGTTATATATTCATTTAAAAGGGAGCTGAAACGATCCAAAATAATCCTGCGTCATTCCACGTCAGGTCGATATGATACAGGGGGGAAATTACAAAGGAATCGTCTCGGCGCGCGAGTCGCTGCTCGTACAAGTTTATTGCGCCGTAATTAGATCTTTGAACGTTTAGAATTATCGCGTCACTCGCACGTACATTCCGCAGACGCGTTTTTACCGATGGTTCACGTGTACGATACATAACGAGATATTTGTACGGTTGACGTTGCAGCAGCGCAAACATTCGCGCCAACAGTTTAAATATTATTCAATCTTGCACACGATTGCGAATTATAAAGGAATCTATTCGATTTCAGACGCAAATTACCTTTTGAGTTGCGTGAGGGATGACACGGTAAAACTGATTGATTTACGAATGAAGAAGATTGTCGGATCGTTCAGGTAGGTCGTACATTTATTTCATATGTGCGTAAGTAGAATACTAAAGGTAGTAAATCGTCGCATTTTTTATTTTACCTTACAGCGCTGATGGTTTCAAAGTGGGATTCGATTGGACGAGAGCCGTTTTCAGTCCTGACGGCCAGTATATAGCGGTTGGTTCTGCGGACGGTTCCGTTTTCATTTGGTCTATAGCGACGAACATGATCGAGACAATATTAAAGGGGCACACGTAAGTCACAAATTATTACAAAAAAAATCAAAAAAAATCGCCTTTTACAAAGAAATTTGATTTGCATGAAAATAACAAATTAAAATATAATGATTGTGCGTTATTGCTTTAGTAACGCGATTAGTATATCGTTGCAGATTTTGAAAGATACACGGAGAGAATTTTCTCTTAAAATTGATCCTGAAAATCGTGTAATCGTAGGATAGGATTTTATGAGTTTTGTTTTAAATGTTGCCAGACATTTTACTAGCAATTATACTTACAATTAGTACACATTTTGCTGGTAGAATGTACGGTAAAGTTTAAAAAAACTCTCATACAGTTTCTTTAAGTGCCACGTTCTCCCACAATTACATGATTTTCAGGGTAAATTTTGAAAGAAAACTCCGTGTATAAACGATTGTAGAGGTTTGAAAGGAAATCATGAAGTAATTCTGTTTCGTTAATTGAACTCGTCTGTACACGATTCATTATAATATCTGAACTGCGAAACGTGTCCTCTGGTGCAGCTTTATCCGTTCTCACATTACGTATATATTCTTGATCGGACATTTAGGTTTCTACCTCGTAGACAAAAAATCGCAATCCTTTCCTTTCACATCGATTGGAATGTGCAATACCGATATTAAAGCTTGTGCCATTATAAAACGAGCGTTCGAAAAAAGAACTGATAAATTTTATATGACTTTAATCGTCTATGTTTGCCAATGGTGAAAGACATATTAAAACGAGAAATTGTGTTTCCGATATTTTATCAAATATTGATCTAGGGTTAATCCGAGATATTGAAGGCAGCTTGTCGCGCCGATCCTTTATAAAGCTTGCCGTCTTATCTTCATATAACTTTTTTATTGCAGTTTTGTCCTATTTTATAATCTAACGTACCTGTTATTTTAAGTTATTATATTAAAATCAATAAGGTTATATTAACACGAAGAGAATTTTCTCTTAAACGTTATCCTGAAAATTATACAATCGTCGGACAACAGGATACTTTGAAGAGCTTTATAAGAGTTTCCTGAAATTTTACCACATACATTTCACTAGTAATTATATTTAGTATACAACATTTTACTAATAAATTTTATTATTGAAATGTATAGTAAACTAGTAAACTCTCATAAAATTCTTCTGTCATGTTCTCCCACGATCACATGACTTTCTTGGTAAATTATAAAGGAAAATTCTCTCCCTCCCCCCGTGTATTTTCTAAAATTCGTCGGCGTCAATGTCGCGCAATATAATCGTGGCATTTTCAAGAACTTTATGACAGTTTTCTGATTTTACCATACATTTTACTAGTAATTATACGTGAATGTGTGGCAAAATTTCAGAAAACTCTCACAAAGTTCTTCAAAATGCCATGTTGTCCCACGATCGCGTGATTTTCATGGAAAGGATTTAAGAGAAAATTCTCTACGTGCGTCGGTCGCATAATCCGAGGATATCGGAACGTGTAAAACTGACGGTTCCAGTTGCTCTATTAATTCCCATTGCCCAGCGCTACGGCCCGAGGATTAACTTTCCGGTGCTGCGTTTGCAACATCTCTCGATCTCGTCAACGCGCGACTTCATATCCGCGGTCACGAAATCGATAACGCGGACTATTGCCTTTCTACTTCGACGCGCGGCGTACCGCTGTTATAATTTATCTCTCTCCGCTCCTTCTTTTTTTATCGCGATACGCTTTGACCCATTTGACGGACGTGAATTTCTCGTTTAAATTCGCGGCTCGCTGGGGCACTAAAGCGCCCGTAATTTTTGGAGGCGCCTTCGAGTGCTCTGCACACCCACCTGACACGAGAAGTTTCTGAAGCACTTTGGTCCGTCACACGCAGCGCGTTTACATGCACACGTTCGTACGCACGCGCATACGTGTATACACACACACATGCGTAAAGAAAAAGATTCACAGAGAGAAGGGACCACACACACATACACGCGCGCGCGCGCTCGCACACAGAAGAGGATCTAAGAAAATATTTCGTCGTGACCCGATTTTTACTCCAACTTTTACGCTGTACATACACATAACCGTCCGAATCTATGCGCCGCCGGATGACTTGGCGATATCGCGAATTTATATACGGGGACTTCCTGGGACGCTCCGGAGCCCGGGCTCCCGCCGGCGTCTGCGTTGATTCTCGTCATTGACTGTGTCGTCCCCGAGTGATCAAGGGCTCTTTTCACCAAGAATACGGAAAGCGAAAACGCGGAAAGCTGATTCCGCGGAAGAAGAAAGAATTGCCGCTCGTCGCACCGTTGCAGGGAGAAACGAAAGTGGCGTATACAGGGAACAACGTATCTCGTCCGCGTGCTTTCAGCGCCCTTTCACCTACACGTGAGCCACGTTGATGGACGCGTTAATCGGCGGTATCTCACGGGGAATGCGGCGTAAGGATCGCCTCCTACTACCGAGGTGCAGAAAATCGATGTGTTTTAAACACTAAAAACGTCAATTATGCTATTACGGCCGCAGGGACGGTTAAACATGATATTACCTGTAAATCAATAGCGAGCCCGGTTAACAATTTCCGGGTATCCCTCGTAACAATAACTTCGCAATACCTAACAACTCATAAATTGACGAACAATTGAAATACCAGCTCCTCTTGTCAGGGAAATCCTACCGGCGAGATTAATAGAATATAAACTTCTTGAAATGTTTCTTTCGATCCTGTCATATAAATATGCGCGATTTACGATTACGTTTGCGTTCGATTTACGTTAATCTAAAACGAAAAAAACACATTGCTAGGTTGAAGCGACGGAAATTGCGACTTTTCGACGTGAAATGACGAATCCTGTGCGGATGTTAAATGACGATAACATTTAATTATTCTCGACCGAATGTCGTACCAATCAAACTATCATATTCGCGGTGGCAACGATTAGTTATTACGCGCATGTTGGAGCGTTTGCTAACTTTACAATACCTAACAATTCACAAATTGTCGAACAATTGAAACGCCAGCTCCTCTTGTCAGGGAAATCCTACCGGCGAGATTAATAGAATGTAAATTTCTTGAAATGTTTCTTTCGATCCTGTTAAATAAACAGCTTAATAAATATTTATGATTGCTCTTGCACCGAGAGAAAATTGTCTCTTAAAATTTACCTTGAAAATCTTGTAATCGTGAGACAACATGGCATTTTGAAGAACTTTACGGTGAAATTTCACAGAACTCTCATAAAGCTCTTGGAAATGCCGTATCGTCCCACAATTACATGATTTTCAGGGTGCATTTTAAGAGAAAAAGAACAAAGCCTTACTGCCGCCAGTAAATAATTCACCAATGTAGGAAATTAATAATCGACACAACTGGCAGACTTTAATTAAAGAACTTTACACTTGTATTAAAGAAGCACCCTTATAAATTTTCGATATTTTTTATAAACTCATCGAGCGTCATGTCTGATAAATTAAGTAGATCCATGAAACTTTAACGCGATTTAAGAGAAAATTCTCGCCGTGTGTGTTCCAAACTTAACTGCCAGCGCTAAAAATGTATAGTATATATACAGGGTGAGTCTTTCCATATCCGACAAAATTTTTGAGAAGGTAGAACGGTCGAGATGAACGGAAAAGTCCTGTACCATTTTGCAATTTTCGTAATAGTTAACGAGTAATTAATTATTAAAAATCGTTGTCTTAGGCCGGCTTACCGCCCAATTCGAGCGCGTGGCAAGATGTGACCGCCTGGCGATCGATATTGCTATACGCACATCTCGCCACGCGCTCGAATTGGGCGGTAGGCCGGCCTAAGATTTTTAACGATTTTTAATAATTAATTACTCGTTAACTATTACGAAAATTGCAAAATGGTACAGGACTTTTCCGTTCATCTCGACCCGTTCTACCTTCTCAAAAATTTTGTCGGATATGGAAAGACTCACCCTGTATAATATACGTTACACGCACTGTAGATCATGAGCGCTAGTAGTGAATTTTGGAACAGCCTACGTTTGCGTTTGACTTACGTCTAATTGTAAAATAGAAGAAGTATTGCCGGCTGTGGGATGAAACGACGAAAGCCGCGATTTCTCGACGTGAAATGAATCCTGTGCGGCTGTTAAATGACGATAACGTTGAATTATTCTCGACCGAATGTCGTACCAATCAAACTATCATATTCGCGGTGGCAACAATTAGTTATTACGCGCATGTTGGAGCGTTTACTAACGTAATTGGTTTAATGGAACATAATTGCGACAGCATACTGCAAAATTAACGCTCCCATATTTAAACGACCAATAACAGTTCGTTACACTTGTATTAAAAAAAGCGCCCTTATAAATTTTCAATGTCTTTTATAAATTCACCGGGCGTCATGTCTAATAAATTAAACTGAATATCGACCTGTGGATCAATGAAACTTTAACGGGATTTGACCGCACGGCAAAAATACTCGCCCTACAAAAACATTTCGAGCGTTTTTACGTCCCGTGGCGACGGGGAGGTGAGGGATACTCGACGAGAAAGAAAGTGCTGCCTCGTCTCTGGCCTCGTTTCCTTTCCACACACGAGGCGCAGCGACGTCGTCGTCTCGGACGATCGATCGTGTCTCGCGGAGAATAGATAGATCGCAAGATCCGTTCTACGATTATCGTCCCCCCCCCCTCCCCCCCGACTCTCTGTCGTCGCGGCGGTCGGCCGTGCCGTCCTCGGCCTCCTCGAGTCTTTCAAGGACGCGGGATCTTTGGCGGTGGCTTCTTGGCTGGGAAAGCCCAGCGGGCGGCTCGAGTCCGGCGTGCATCTAAGTACCGGTCGCGCGCGCGTATCGAAAAATGACTTTAAGCACCAGTCACGTACACGTCGACCGGCGCGCCGGTGTGCGCGGCTCCTCGCGTATACACGCGTGCATCTCACTGTTATTACTTTCACCCTGGGCCGGGACGTAGACGGGCGCTCGTCCGCGGTCATCGTCATCTTTCGTCGTTGTCGCCTCCCGCCTCCCCCGTCCTCCTCGCCTACGTTTCCCGCGCCACCCGGTTACCATCGTCCCGGCCGTCTTGCTCTTCGTTTTCATCCTCGTCTTCGCGGTGGTCGCGGCGGTTCGCGGTCGTTGTGGCGCGCAGCATCGCACGAAGGTGCATCGTGTAATTCGTACGTTGCGCTCGCTCGGCAATCCCCGAGACTAACTTAATAAGCGCCTCGCCCTTTCACCCTCTTTTCTCCGCCCGTGCCCCGCCGCGGCGCTTTGCGAGGCGCAAGAAGCTGCCACGATTCCGTAGGTATTTAACCCTTTGAAGCACGCTATAATATATGCATATATTACACCTCCCGAAATTAAAAGAACACTTCTTTCGCTCCAATGTCTTTACTACTTCATGTCTACAATAGGTTTTTGGCTCGCTAATTCTGAATCTGAACCCACACGGAGCATATGTTAGGTTGATTCGTTGGATCACCTTTTGTATTATTGCAGGATGAGTTTTAATTACGAGAAAGTCTAACGCGCGAGCACCGCGTCGTCGGCAGCAAGTGGTACACTGAAAAAAATTTCTGGTTGAATATGGCCGAACCAGATAATTCCTGTAGGATTTACCAGAATTCCTGTAATCCTACAGAAATTCTGGTAAATCCTACAGGAATTCTGGTAAATCCTACAGGAATTATCTGGTTCGGCCATATTCAACCAGAAATTTTTTTCAGTGTACTAGTTTGATTATCTAACGCATATCCTTGGTAGCTATTTAGTGGATATGGCGGATCCAAAATGACGTCTGAAAATCTGCATTTGAACTTTGTAATTCTGACACCAGAATCGTAATCAACGACCCCGCAAAACCCTTGAGTATTAAGTTTCAGAAAACTCGGCTGAAAGGAAAACTGTACGCCTCAAAGGGTTAATGCGCGCGCGTGCATTCGCGCGACGCGACCAGCCGCTGACTGTCGCGGAGCGAGCTATGAAATTTAAATGTTATGCGAAACGCGCGAATTAAGGTAACAGTCGCGGAAGCTGGCTAGTTCGTTTTTACGATATCTCCCGTTGCCTGGTAAATCCGTGATAAACATTACGAGCTCGTGAGGATTAGTCGCGCGCTTTGTAAAGAAAAGAAGATACTGTAGTAATAAGCGTAAGAAAAAGATGCTGTTACATGAATTTTTACGAATCTCCGTTTATCGCTAATATATTTCTTTATTATATTTTAATTCTGCCTTTAAATTCCTCCCATATTTTGCGCCCGGTCTGACGGTTAGTAACGTTATCTGCGCGTGACACACGTAAGCTACTTAAAAGCAGTGGTTTTTGTGCACTCCAATAAACGCACGCAAAACCGCCGTTGCCGCCCGTTCCGCACCAATCGACGAGCTATTCGGCATAACTTCCTTTCCGCGAGCACTTAGACTCAAATGCGCAATATTGCCCGATAAGCTTACACGCCCGTTCGTGTTCTAATTTGCAATCAACCGGCAGAATCCGCCGGTACACACGTCGGAAGGCGGGAATTTACTGCGCGATCTCCAGCGAATAAATAGTGCCGTGCGATTATAGCAGAACAGGTAATTAGGAAAACGGGGAGGGATCGGGTTACCGGTGAGCTCCGGGCTTTGAAATTAAAGTGCGGCTTTTCCGCCAATCATATTTTCGATATTCGGCACATTGCGGAATCGGCGGCCTCGTTATATTCGTACTCGGAAAAACTTTTCGGATAAGTGTGTAGCCGCGCCAGACACTTGCCGCTCGGGCTCGTCCCATTCTATCGCGATTACCGCTATATTGGATTTTAGAGCAGGTGAAGAGTATTGTACATCACTCAGGAAATATGAATAATTAATCTATCGGATTAATCGGTTACAGGTGATGTTTTCCGCGATCAATTCTTTACAGCGATTTAAATGGGATGCGATTAGCATCGACGATTAAATCGATTACCGGTTTAAAGTATGTGGATTTATTGTTTCGACGAAAGGCTATATTAATTAATTGTTAATTAATTATAGAGCAGCTCATAAAATTCTCTCACTCTCTCTCTCTCGTCTGAATTGTCTCTCAATTTCTTAAATATTGATCTAAGCTCGATTGCACGTTCAGAATTATGACTCAACTCAATTACAGGAGTTTTCCTTACACCTGTCCGAAGTGTCGGCACAGCCAGTAAACGCCACGTGCTGCAATTGAGCAGCGATCGCATGATTTGTGTAGCTCGTTATTAATAAATAAATGCATAGCAGGGTATGGTAACAGTACGGGTTATTATTCCCATCGGTGGTAACTGACAAGTAACAACATCTCGTAAAGATTACTGTGCCGTATATCAGTCACGCATGCGTTTACGGCGATTTCGCCCTGTATTTTACGAGAGGTTGCCACGGTGGTTACAAGGGCACGGCCGAAGCACCCGTGGAAAGTGGTTCGATTAATATATATCATGCGTTCTTGCATACTGCGGGCCACGGCAATCCTGTCCGTCGTCAGTGCCTCGAGTATACATTCTCGTAACTTGGCGAGTGTCGCGCGCTTGTCGCGCATTCCGTGATCTTTTCCACCGCGACTTCCGCGTCGCGGTTCTCCATTCCCGTACGCGACCTTGCATCCGCCGACGGCGACGGCGCAGAATTTTCACGCGTCCGTCCTCCGTGAGTTCCTCGCAACCCGTCCCGAAGTTCGCAAACGTTACTTCGCTCCCTCTCACGCTCTACATCGCGGGGCGGAACAGATGCGTAATGAAAATTCAGCGCGGTCCCCGGGTGAAGGTAAGTGGTGCGGAAGGATGGAGGTAAACACGTCAAGTGAAAAGAATTAGATTATCCCTCCCACCTTCACCTGCTGTCGTCCGCGTATGTATGCGCATACTTATATCGCTCCGAGAGGTACCAGTCCTCGATGAGGACACGCGGGCCCCGGTTTAATCGTCGCCTGATGTAGCGAGGCGTCGCGAGAGATCAATTGTCTCGTAGTGCTCTCTCTCTCTCTCTCTCTTTCTTTCTCTCCTTAACTCGATTTCGTTTCCACGGCAATGATCGGCCGGTCCGGCGCGATATTATATCATTTATCTTCGTCCCTTGTCTTCGGAAGCCGACCGGTGCCGAGGTCTTTATCTGTTTTTCCCATTCCAGCGGCCGTCCCCCGCGCACCGGTGCCAGCCGGTCGGTGGTTGGTACGGATATACCCGTCGATTCTCTCATCCCTCCCGGCCACCACCTATTCCCGTCCTTCTCCCCCTTCCTCTTCTTCTCCCCCGGACTCCTCCAACCGAGCCGGCATTCGTTCGGCGGTCGTTCCCTTTTCTTTTCCCGCCGCGTAGCATTTTGCCGCCGACGAGCAGTCGTTGATAAAAGCTTTCTGTCAAATCTGACGTATGGATTTCTACCGCCATCGCGCAAGTAGCAATCAAGACGATTCGTATTACTTTTTTAATGGATGTAAATAAAAAAATTATCCTTTTTACCGTCCCACCTAGATCAAGCATTGTACTTGGGTCTGATTCGAGCTGTGCAATATGCTCGTTGCGATTAGAAACATTCGATTTTGTGTCAAGCAAATCGATATGTTTAAAATGTTGTCAACAATGTACGATTGTACAATGTATAATGCACAATTTGTCAACTTTTTACATTTAACGGCTACGAAATAAAACGTTTTCAGGTGCAACGAGCACGTGGTAGGTCAGGCTTCAGAGGGAGATGTCTCTTGCGCGAAGACAGTTGATATCAGTCAGTGACTGATTGTGTAGCAGGGAATTTTGCTAGTAATTTACATTTTACTGGTAAAATGTACGGTAAACTTTCAGAAAACTCTCATAAAGTTCTTCAAAGTTGTTAATCCCACGGTTATATGTTTTTCAGGGTAAATTTTAAAAGAATATTCTCTCCGTGTATTTTATAAAAATCGTCGGTGTCGCATAATGTCTGAGATACATATTACGAAATGTTATTATGAAAAACATTGAAAAAAAAACACACAATTCGAGAAGACGCTATTTTTCGGTCGGGCTGAGTCTTGGTAACAACATTTCTGTGTGATACTTTGTCCAACTCAGGGACCAGATTCTTGAATTTATTCACAAGAGAAATGTACCTACACGCAAATTCTGCTCTTACAGAAAAATTGCAAGCTGTCGATTGGCTAAAAACCATGCGATAATCAATCAATGAATTCAAGAATCTAGTCCCAGTGAACTGCGCGCAGATTATTCGCCGGTCTTGAAACACAGCTCAAGACACAGTGTAAATCCACATACCTTAAATTAAATAACTTATATTCCGATGCTAACAAGCACCATATTAAAATCACCGTGAAGAATTTCTTGAAAGGATCTCGTCGATCGATCTAATGACGCATTGATAATAGTAGCGCGGACATGAAATTGTAATAAAAGGAAAAGGAAACAATCGTCCGTTCGCCATACAGCTTCACTCGGCAAGACTTGTGAAATGGACCTCCACGCAATTTCCGCCTATCTAAAGCTTTACAAGCCATTGAGGTATTGCTCGTGAGTTTGCCGCATCATTGACAGTTTAGATAACGCTCTAAGCCGCCGACTATCCCATCGCGCATGTAGCGCTAAATATGGTTATATGGATTCTGCAATGTAATATAAGCTCGCGTTGAATGTTAACACGAGATGATAATCGGATATAACGCGGCGCTAAACGCGAGATACGCAGGCGAAAAGTTTTCTCTCGCGATATTATGTATTTAAAAAAATGCATTTCTATTGAGAGGAACATCGTATTCAGAGCGTAGGTTTGAATAGATAATTTTATTACGAGGCCATAGCTCGGCGATATATTTTTCATCCTGGACGCGACTGATTTAATGAAAGACCGAAATGTAAAACATATTCTCCGCCGTGTTCAATCATCATCGTGAAGGGACGAGCTTTATTTTCCTTTCGGATTAGCGCGTGGCCGGTATAATCGAGCAGCTTTGTTAGCGGTGTAATTGTGGCGCCACGATGAGGTAGTCATCGGCGTATGCAGCCCGGCGAATGCGTTGAACACGTAATGCGTGCGCAATTCATCATGTACCGTTCGTACGACGGTAATATAACGCGTTACGTTCACGGCGTATCGATGAGCGGTAGCGCACAACGACTTGAATCGCGCGTTAATAAATTGACAAGTCGACGGAATCAAAAGGACGCTATCGATTATCCCGAATTCGCGCGACCCGCCATCGGCGACATGGCCGACAGTAAATACCATGGTGTAAAGATACAAGGTGAAGCAATCTGGTGGATGCGCAGTGTCAACCAATCAGAAGTGGATTATTACAGAAGTGGCTCAAACTACCGAATTGACCAATCAGAAATTTTCCCCAACCTTCAAACTGCAAATCATTGCGGTTGAATGCAGGAAGAACCAATGAACAATTTGCCCCAAAAATTGGGTACATGCGCAATATTTCACCTTGTATGACAATCAATTGTTTCACATTGAATGTAGAATAAATGTTAATGTAACGCCGATGTTACATATCAATAATTAGCACGGTAAAAGATTAGCACGGTACTGTGTTTACATTGAAAGTGCATTGCTAAAATATGAGGCCCTCCACCACCCCCGCCCATTTCGATCGGCGGTCCTCTTTTCTTTACAATAATCATTTTCTTTTGACATGTTTATCATTATTATATTTTCATCACAATTAATTTTATAATATGTATATTACAATATAAAACAGGTAGCTATGTGTACTCTCTAAAAGTCACTCAGTGGATTATTACAGAAAATAGTGAATACCCACTGATTCACAGTTACAAGTGTACCACTGAATAATTCAATCGTTATAACCTACCTACCCGAATTCGTATCTACCCGTATTCCGATTCATCTTTATAGACCTATCTGTCCATTTTCTTACCTACCCGTTCAAACAAACTTACAAATTTTTAATTAAAAACTATTTATTTAAAATAAAATCGCGACGCGGTTATTAGGGACACAATTGGGAGTTTTAACTCGCGCACAATTGAGATTTAATTCAGTTTCTTTTCAATCTCGCATACAGGCGCGAGAAAATATAGAAAAAAATATCCCACCCGACTTTTGGCAAATAAAAAGATATACTTATACAAGTAGATCTAAATAAATTTTTATACATTTCACCATTGTGGTCAAGAAGGACCACTTATCTCGTTGAATCTTGCGTTGGGCCAGATTGGACCTACCTTTCGTTGCTCCTGGCCATACAGTCTGGTCATTTTGACCAGAGATCAGGAAGGAAGAAAACTCCTTCCATAGTCGGTTATCGTCACCGACAAATATTTCGTACGGTTCGAATATACGAATGCCGATCGTATCGCAAAATGCCCGACCACGAGAGCGGTTAATTAAAAGAGAATGTTAATTCAAAAAACTTTACTGTATATACGAATCAAATTTAATTTTACTTCCGTTATTTATTTAAAAATATGGACCATCTCTTCGTAACTTGATTTTTAAATTCGAAATTCAAGTAGATATAGGAAAAAATTTACTTCGCGTTAGAGTGATTTTAATCATATTCCTCGATAAATTAAAATTTATAATATGGATAATATTAAATAATTAATAATTAATTAAAAATTTTTCCTGAAAAACCGATCGCGAAAACCGACCGCGTAAACCGACCGCGAAGATGCGTGTAATTGTGCATGTTGTTCATGCGATACGCATCTTGACAATACATATTATATATCAAATGAAATATAGAAAATATGAAAAATAAATGGATAGGTTATAAAAGATTAGCTCGACAAATACAGCAAGACTATATTTGCCAAGCCATACTTTGTGTAATTTTTGCAACAACTCAAGATGGAAAGTGAATTCAACATATCGTAATATGTGCAATAGAGTTTTATCAGATTAAAAAAATGTAAAAGAAAATTAAAGGCCCTGTTGCAGGAAAGAATGAATCCCAGATCTTCCGGATTACTTCCGATAGCGGTCATTTCGGCAGGGAGTTAACGACGATCGTTTCTCAAATCATGCAATCTCGTATATTTTTAGTTTTATTTAAATAAAAATTATTCTTCCATTATTAGTGTTAATGGGAGAATATTTATGGAGAAGAATATACATAAAATCTTCTCTTCTTTTTTTTGTTAATTTCGCGAATCGACGTCGCGCCCTCGTACCGAAACCGTTGCTTCCGGGGATCCGTGACAAAGAAAACCAGGGATTAACTCTGGTTCTCCAACAAGGTTTTCAATCTTACATGGACAATGGAAAAGTTTCATAAACTAATCCAAAGTCATATTTCGCGTAATTAGAAGCAAATTTTGCTTCTAAAAATCTTTACCACTCATTTCCGATATGTTGAATATTTTAAATAAAACATTAAATGTCGTAATTATTTTATTATTATCACCTATCTATACACTGGTAAAAAAAAATTAACGCAACAAGAAATTTACATCAAAATTTGATTTTCGAATTTCAAATAAGCGTAACTTCGCGAAAACTGGTCGAATTGAAAAGTTTTTTTTTCATTTTATAGGGCAAAGCCTGTGCTTTAAGAAGCTCTTATTGGAATTTGCAATTTGCATTCACTCTTCCCA
>NW_011967143.1:446185-454200 GCF_000949405.1 Vollenhovia emeryi
CCATTCTTATCTCGTTAGAAGCGCTGAAATCTTAGCTTTCCAACGAGACCAGGATCATCTTGCTACGATTTTTCTGTGCGGAAATATTGACGATTATATCGACTCGCGATCTTAATCTTGAGACAGAAGCAGCAGACGATATATGCGGCGTCTCGCGCGGCGATGTTTACTACCGAACGCCGTGTGCCTCGTATGTTTAAATGCCAGTTTTTTGGGGACGTAGTACGCCTGCGTACTACGTGCGTAAAACTCGCGCGGCCTTCTTTCATGAATGGTGCGCGCGCGCCCGATTTTTAAAACGCTATAACTCGGCGAAAAATCGACGTAGCGACACGAACCAAAAACCAATCTTCTTCGTTTTGCATCCCGCAGATGTCTATTCTGAATATGTATGCCCTTATCATGAAACTTACACACGGCAATGGAATAAAAATTAAAATTCTGAAATACAAATTATACGTATAAGTACAGAATAGAAAAATTGGCTGACAAACTATATTCGACTGTATAGCAAGATTGCCCAATAGAATTGTAATATTAAATATAAAATAAAGGCTAATGTAACGCCAATGTTACGTATCAATAATTGCACGGTATTGCATTTACATTATTTCCCAATATCACGCAAATACTTTGTGCTTTATCCGGGCTTTATCGACATTTTATATTATAATTCAACTACAGATAATATTTTTATTTTCATTGCAAGAAAGTAACTGCAAAGTAATGATTCGTTACTTTTTGAGTAACTGTAACGCGTTACTTTTCAGAATTAGTAACTTGTAACTGTAACTAATTACATTTTTAGAGAAAAAACTGTAACTGTAACTAGATACTTGTATAAAGTAACTTTCCCAACCCTGGACATAGCGTACTATATGTATATATGAATAACCAAGATAGCCGCGATGAATGTTCCCCTCACTTCTTAAGCTTCACTCCCCTCGTCCAAAAGAGTATCTTATGCTCCGTCCAGATATTCTTAGGTCCATGATAAATACTTTTTGTAAGCGTTGCCGAGCTTCTGCGAGCGCGTACTCGTGGATTATCCGTCGCTCGCGCGTCGGTCGGCGACGTCGCCACGTATCTTCGAGGAAATCGCCTTATATTAATACTTAATAAATTCCGCGTATCCATCGACGTGTCCATTATGGGCACGCACACTATCCCAGCAAATTGGCCTGCGCTCGGTATACGAGCACGAAGTAATATTATAATTGCCGTGAAATAAACAAGTTTCAACTTGCGCTGGACGAACGCGGATGTTAAGAAAATCGGCTCATATTATATATTAACTTGCACCACGTTGTGTGATTGTTCGAAAATATATTATTACATTGCGCGTAGTGCCTCCTGGCATCATAATTTTATAATCGATGCGTACCACGTCCACCATATCTTTATTGCCTTCTTTTAAGCCAGGCTACCTCTCGTAAATTCACTTTCATATCGTATAATAATTTCCGATGTGTTATGTATCAACTATCTATTTTCAGACTCGTACATCGCGTCCTTCAGAATTGGTTTTTCTCATGACTTTATAATAGACTTTCATTCAATCATCAATTACTATTGAAATCGGGATTACATCCCGCATAAATATGATACAATTCAGAGAGAAATCTTATTATTTATTTTTTATTGAATATGGTTTAACTATAATTAATATCTGCCTAAATTAAGTATTATACGAGCAAGGTAAATAATTTTCTCTCTATACGAAGAAAGAAAAGATGGCTTATTGTCATATACCATAAAATAATTAACATTTATCTAGCTGGGACATTTTTATTTTTCGTGAAAATTATTTTCATTTTTCATGAAAATAATATATCGTTTTTATTTTTACTGAAAATAATACATTTCTATTTTTTATGGAAATCATGATGTTTTCATATTATTCCAAAGTTATGTTAGCTTATTTTCTGGCAACGATGCTATAGTTCATTTAGATATGAAATATTGGGTGAAAACCGGCCGGCAAAATTTCCATGCGGTACAATTTTGATGATTTCATGAGCTCGACACTTTGTTCGATCTAATTTGTTAACGTGATATTATTCACAAGTAAAAATAATTTGCGTCACGTGAATATTAAAAAAAAAGTTCAGCTTGTAATCTCGAGAGATATGACTGTTGCAAGTATTAATTTGCGAATGCATCATACTGCAAAAGCTATTACGCGTACACGTATAGGCGTATAATTACGTATATGCTTTTCGGACAAATAATTTGTCCAATAAAAAGCAATACTCGATTATACGCGGGTTATTTCATTGAAAAATGTTACGATAGCGATACGGTGAATTCCGTCTCTCTGACATTTTACGATATTGTTATTTTTGTTTGTATACAGCACGCGCGAGTCAGGAATAATTTTATTTGTGAGCTGGCATTCAATTTTGTACGTATTTTAATGATGCAAATATTTCCGTCCGCGCCCAGGCTTTAATTTTCCAGGTAATCTGCCCTATTAGCCACGTAATTTTAAACGTTTAATGGCAAGATTACACCGATCTAGTCCGCACGCGATTTAAGACGCGTGAGCGACGTGATATTAAACATTAACTTTGCCGTGTTCGGCTCACGAGAGAGAACTCTCTTTTTTTCAGTGATGTTACCCCATAATTATTTAAAACTGACGTTAAAACCGTCCAAACTATTAGCAATGTATAATGAGATTAATGTAAAAAAAAATCATATTTAAACGTTTCCGAATTGTCAATTCGAAATTTTTTCTTAATATTTTTAATTTTAAAACAATCAGTTAAAAATATAGATATTGTATATGCGTGCGTGAAGAAATTAGGAATATAACTTTTATATAAAAATTTATAATTATTAGTCATGTTTTATATAATCACGTAACTGAATAAATATTACACGTTTATCTATTTTACTAAAAAGCTCTAAAGTCGTATAAAAAATTCACGAAAGATTCGCAAAATGTTCCAGATCTTATATTTATATTGTTTAAAATGAGCCTTACATATTTTATGGAAGAAATATAGGGAAACAATTTGTAGCGATTTACAAAAGTAATTAAGCGTTTTATTGCTCTGCAGCTAGTATTATTTTGTAGCATTCTGGATTAAATTGGAGTACTTCGTGCGCATACATGAAATATAACATTAGTTATTAGTGAAATATTACTATTCATAATGCAACTATACAGGAGGACTAATTATTCAAGAAGTTAATGTTGAAATGAAAATGGTAATCGCTTATTAATACCTTACTTTTTGAATTTAATAACTTTTTATATAAAAAGCAGCGTTTTACCTTTAGTTTTTACCGAATTACTTCTGCAATTTTGAAATAAAAAAACATTATTTTAGAAGGTATTCTGCTTCTTTCGGAGGGATTTAAATATTTTAAAATGATCTACCATTTAATGAGATATATGTGTAATTTTTATTTCGAGATTTAAGCTCTCTTGAAAATGTTGGAAATTAAAATTCACAAATCCTTAGTATGCATATTTTTACTGCAATACCGAATACTCGATAATATACGAATTTTGATTATTTTACATTATAGGTATCTCTTGTACATGTATACATTAAATTATTGCGATGAGCGTTTTACAATGCATTGTCTATACGTTATTACTTTTACCTCATTAGGGTAGAACTCGTCAACGATGAAATGCGAAGTTAACGCAAATTGCTAATGTGTATAGAAGTGGGAATACGAACTTGCGCAAGTTAAAGCGTACAGCAATAGTTATTCACTGAGTCCAGAGCGGCGGTGTTTAAACTATCGCGCATTCATGTATCTCACTTTGTGGGTGAAAGTGAAGTTCGGACCAAGACATGGCGAATGCAAACTTGGAATAGCATACTACTGGGAATTTCGCTGGTGTCACTACAGTTGCTGCTTTTGAATACGTCTCCAAAGACGTCGAACGTCAAACATGAATTGGAAACGCTCGGCGAGCATGTACCAAACGGAGAAGCTCTCTTCCGTCGGATAATTTGGCGACGTAACTACTTCGTATTTTATCCCATTCATGGTTACCTATTAGACACTTTTTTTGCAATTTCTGTAAAGTTGTACGACTCTACAGTAAAATATGACAAATGCGTTTGTATACATGCATCACGTGTGTCACCTACTTTTAGTTGTAAAAGTTGTGTTCTCGTTACTGTACGTTCGTAATGTATGTGTATTAATAGAAATTTGTCCTTTTCCGATTTGTTAATAAGGATGAAATATTGACGAACTTATTCGAGCGTGGCAAATGAAGTGTTCTCATCCGTACGCTAATACATCTGACATTAATTAAATGATACAAATACAGTTTGTAGCAGCGCGCTTTCAATAATATCATTCAAAGTATTCAAACGGGAGGAATTTCTGCAGAATTATAGGGAATTTTCGATAGCCGCTCCCAACAGATTAAATCTGGTTTCGGAAATACACTACAAACGCGTATCCGAATGTGCCAGCCAAATTTATGGGAACTAATTTTTTCGCCGTAACTTCCGCACGTTTCGGCCAATCATAAATCCATTTGTCGTTGAGTTCGATTACGTTCTGGCTTCTTTTGAAATTCGGAATTATTTTCGTGCATTGCCTGTGCTAGGCAATGCATCTGAAATTTATGACTCAATACAGCGTTCATCAATAGCTAGTTATACGATTAGTCGATCCAACATTTACAGAATTTTGAAATATCTACGATTTACTACGCGGCATAGTGATCATCGTATAATTTTAATTCGCAAAAAAAAAGAAATTTAGAGAAAGAAATGAAGAAGGAGATCAAATAAGAAACAAGACCGCCAATTTTTAGGTCCGAGCAAGACGTAGGTAGCCCAATAATTTTTATCTAATATCTAAATTTATATACGGTTTCTTCCATTTGCCCTGCGCGCCGTTACATTTCGACATATAACGCAGTTTCGTTAGGTGGAATCATTGTCGTCAGCGAATTCACGTGTTTTAAATCGATGAACGAAAAAAAAGAGGGGGGGAGGGTCATTGATTAATAATCGCGTCTGTTATGTGGTAACTTAAAACTTTCAAAAGTTAGAACGACGGTGATAAGCGGGTCGAGTTAAAGTTTGGGTTAATATTTGAACTACGTAATAACTTCACAATGCACGAGGTTTAATAGCACTAGCCGAAACCTAAACCGACAACCCGAAAATCCGGGGGAAAAGAAAGTGGCCTCGCCGCGCGAGATTGTTGTATCGTAGAGCAAACGGAAACGCGTGGGAAATGACGGGGTCCAGCAAATATCAGTCTCTCTCTCTCTCTTGTATATATCGCATGTTTAAGAACGTAGAGCCGCGCGTATCGCGGCGTTCTCGTGATATCAATGAGGCAACGTCGAGTGTGCTAATGACGTTTAATGCCCCGCTTGCTTTTCCGGGATTCTTCACGCGAGGTTGCGTTCTTGGCAATCATCGAAAGCCAGGCTGCCGAGGAGCCCTCGCGCAAGGCCGCATCATTTCGCGATACACGTGGTGGTTGAACGCGTGTCCTCATCCTTTAACGGCAGTTAATACTCGCCATCGCCGTCATCCTCGTCGTGGCGGTGGTGGTGGTCGTCGTCGTCGTCGTCGTCATCGTTTCGCGTCATTTGGCACGAGAATAACGCCGATCTAATCGTCGCCTGTATTGTCGCTCGTTCCTCTTCTCGCCCCTTCCTTCATCCCTGCGAATCACGGGGTGTTTTGCCAGTGAGCGCGCCATTAAGCGCCACTGTTCGCGGTCGAGCGAGCATTCGCGACCACGTAGATTGATGGTGAGGATTCACGATCGTTTGGATAATTAGGCGAGGGATACTCGCGAATTGTCGTATTTTGTTAAGCCAAACGCCCCGCGGCCGAGACCCTATATCGGTTTCGCTGCACTCGTTGAAAAACAAAGAATAAGGAAGAGAAGGAAATATTACGACAGCGATATTACGATTTTACGGTCACGCCTGAGGTATCGCAGCCGGCCGGCACAATATAGTTCAATAAACCATTAATTTTTTTACGTCATATATTCGGCATTGTTTACGGTCAGGTGAACAGATTTTATCGGTGTACGGAATATAGTGAGGAGTCTCGCCATGACTACTTTTGATATTAAATCAATTTCTCTCTCTCCCTCTCTCTTTTTCTCTCTCGATTTTTTTATCTATAAAAATTGGTACTCAGTATTCCGCTCGCTTCCATTGTACCGGGTTTTTACCTATTGTATATTGCATTTGCAAACACGGGCATTCAATTGCTTTTTATAATATGCACTTTTCGAAACATGGTTTTAGATTACGGGCCGCTATCCCAGCCGCGGTTCTCAATTAGGTGCGCGATTTTATAAAATTACATATTCGTTTTTTGCTTTACCGCAACGCTGTCTCGCAGAGCTCTTACATTTTCATGTGCAAAACAAAATTATCTCATCTCGCAGTCGTGGGCTCGCGTTTTTGTCAGAGCGAGTTCGTAAGTGATGGATTAACGCGCGGAGCGGAATTCCCCGCTGCACCGTGTTTCACTCCTCCTCCTCCTCCTCCTTCCCCCCCCCCCTTTAAACAACGGCCCTTCTGCATGAAAATCTCGAGTCCCTCCGAGCCTTGCCCGCGTTCGGTCGTTCTCACGCGCCTGATTATTATATGCCGCGTTACGTACGTTAAGATCCTCATTTTATTGCCTCCGCGCGAAATTTATCGCTTCGAGTGTACATCACTGTGTCAACAGGTGGCACACATCATTTTACATGGATGTATTACGCAAAGTATGCGCGAGAAAACGCGATAAAGAATATGTTATCTAATGATATCGTCCTGTCACGCTGCGGCACTCACGATCGGCAAATTCGCGATCGGTTCTAGCGACGCTTGCAATATCTTTACATTGTTGATATACTACATAAATATTTACAAACGAATAATATTAAAAAACAATTTTTTAGAATAATAATACACTTATTATATAACCATACCCATACATTCTATAGGTTTCACTCGCGTAATATACTTTCATTGAGGTTTGATAATAATAATAATTATTAATAGTACCTCTTCAGTTTATTTCGGCAAACCATGACATTATATAACGCAATGTGATACAACAGTTCAAACGGAACAAGCTGTCATAATAAAGTTAAAACATAACATAATGGCTACCAAAAGTTATATTTTAGAATTACGATTTTGAAATTTAGGATGCTGTTTGACGCGATTCGCAATAATTTGAAGTTACAATTAGATTATTTTCGATACTCATTGTAGATTAGGACTTAAATACATGCGCAGCTTAGTAAACAGACGAACAGAGAGATCCACGTTCGAATCCAGCCAGAGACACCCGTAGACATAGTAAGAATAGACTGCGTGTTCCCTAGCTCTCCCGCGTTGAGAACATGCCCAAACTTTAGAACGAGATAGCTGACAGTTGAGTGGTCGCCTCATCTTTGTCTAGTAAAATAGAGGAGTAACAGAAGAGTAAAGCCCATATCAGACTACGGATTGAGATTGCGATTAGATTGAAATTTCACCAATCAGAGTAAAGTTTACCAATCTCAAGTTTAGTGACTTTTACTCTAATCGATCAGATTTCAATCTACTCTCACAATCCGTAGTCTGATACAGGCTTTACTCTTCTGTTACTCCTCTACTTTACTAGACAAAGAGGAGGCGACCACTCAACTACCAGCTATCTCGTTCTAAAGTTTGTACATGTTTTAAACACGGGAGAGGTAGGAAACGCTCAGTCTATTCTTACTATACAGGGTGTGTCCTAATACCTGTATGTCTCGTAGATGGTAGATAGACCGGGGCAAACTGAATAGAAAAGTCCTATACCATTTTGCAAAATTCGCAATAGTTATCGAGAAATTAATTTTAATGTCTGAGCGAATAAGAGCGTAAAAGGCGGCAGGCCGGACTCGGCAGGCAACGGTGGGGCATCATCTAATAGCGAGAGGTGGAGCGGCGCGCCGAAAAAAAGTTGTCACGCAGCGAGCGGCGAGCTTTTTTGACAACTTTTTTCGGCGCGCCGCTCCACCTCTTGCTATTA